>NC_073692.1:334641250-334941250 GCF_029784155.1 Uranotaenia lowii | reverse complement strand
AACTTAAAAGTCTGGAAGAAATGACAAAAGTCTGGAAACCTAAAAAAAATGTCTGGAAAAGGTCCGAAAAGTCTGGAGGATCCAGACAAAATCTTGAAGGTTGACATCACTGTCCTCAAGTCCAGGCTGGAGAGCGTGATGAAAGAGCATCGCATTCTGAGTGACGGGCAGAAATGCTCCACCTCAGAACGAAATATTTTTAAAGGATTTCACCGCTTTTCTCTCGCTCATTATCAGCCGGTCCACCTCGCGGCTGCTAATAAACGGTCGTCTTTCTCGGCCGTTCGAGATCCAACGGTCGGTCTGGCAAGGGGACCCGTTGTCCATGCAACTTTCCGTGCCGTACCTCCATCCTCTCGTGTACAGACTGGAACGTGTGTGCGCCAATGATCTGCTGGTAGCGTGACGACATCAGTGTGATTGTCACTTCTACGATGCAAATCGACGAGATGAATGGTCTGTTTCTTCGCTTCGAGAGGGCTGCCGGAGCAAAATTGAATGTGCTGAAGACGGTTGCCACGTTGGGTTCTGCGAAGGCGGCACTATCAACACCCAGGGGCTGCAAACAGTCGACACAGTCAAAATTCTGGGTGTTGTGTTCGCAAACTCAATACGTCTTATGACAACACTGAACTGGAATGCGCAAGTGGGGAAATTCTCGCAGCTTATGTGACTGCAGTCTCTCCGAACGTTGACGCTGCATCAACGGGTTATTATGCTAAATACCTTCGCCACATCAAGGATTTGGTATCTCGCATCCATTCTACCGCCGTTCTGCGTACAAACGGCGAAAATAACCTCGACGATGGGAACGTTTCTCTGGAAAGAAATGGTTGCCCGCGTTCCAATGATGCAGCTTGCTCGCAGCAGGGAGAACGGAGGACTGAAGCTGCAACTACCGGAGCTAAAATGTAAGTCGCTCGCAATTTCTCGTCATCTAAAAGAGATCGTTTCCCTTCCTTCTTATAACTCCTTTCTTGTACAAACAAATTTCCGACCAGTAATTTCAATAGATCTTCCCGACCTGAAACTTATCCTTTCAAACATATCCCAAATACCTTACCAAATCAGTCATCTTGGGGGGATGGAGGCGGCTCGTTTTCGAAGACCTGTTGAGACCTGTTTTAGCAGGATTAAACGAAAGGCGTAGAATGGAAATTCTGAAATTGCTTGTAAAATATATCTGCTTCGTTGATAAATACAGCGGTAGAGTCGATATAGCTGAACTAAATTTTCATCTAGATGTTGATGAGTGATAAAATCAGAGGAGACAAATTGTGTAAGAAAAATTGACAAATAAAACTTAATTTAAAAAAAACAATGTCTAGATGGTGTTCGAGCACATGAACTCTAAATTCATATGCCAGATCTCCAGCCAGCGGAACCTCAGGATGATCCGACTGACAGTTATCAGCCTGATGCATAGAACAGCTTTAATATGTGAATTACATCATTGTTCCGTGTTCAGACTCTCAAATAGTCTATTGCCTGATTGGATGAAACTTGAAAAATTAAATAAAAACGTTTAAAAATGCATAAAAAAAACTCGATCTTTGAGCTATTTTTTTCTAATTTCGATAATTGCTACTTCCTAGCTTCCGATTTGAACTGCCAAAGATTACTCAATAATAAGCTGATTTCTGCTGAATTTTTTGTGCAAAGAGATAAATAAAAATAAATCATCTTGCAATTCTAGACGCCCCTTGCTGCTTGGGCCATCCCAAAAACGGCTTAGCTCGAGTTTGCTTCCGGGGAGGTTCGATAGCAAAGAATGGGCTGGTTTGTTGTTTATTCAGTTGCTCGGCAAGAAATGATTTATTCAAAATTTATAAAGCCTAACCCGGTGTATTTAGTGTCGTTGAGTGTGTGCTTAATGGAGTGCGCCTTTCCTAAACAGATCCCAACCAGGAAGCTCGTTTCTTGAAAAGAAAGTTAGTGCCTACATTCAGGCTGCGGCTTTGACATTGCGGTTCCACAAAGCTGCACGTGTCCTCTAGGGTTGCCAGTTGAAAAAGTTTCTAATTTGATCATGTTTTTGTTTAGGTTGTCCATTGACGACGAAATTATAAGATAATTTATAATTGAAGATTGAAAATCGATTGAGAAGAAAATTGGCATCCCGGATTCCATTACTCGTTTTGATTGAAAAATTTTCTTTGCTAATATCCCTCGGAAAATGCGGCCTAGATCGAATAACATTTTTTATTCATTTTCCAATTATGTTTCAAATCGCGAATGACGCAGTGAAACCACTGCTATTGCCAGTTTCCATTGATTTCTCCAAGTTTTAGCTGGAACGGTAAGGGGGGATGATTTTGCTTTTCAAAGCTATGGTTTGTAGTATTAGAGCCACGCACCGCATTTTCTTTGAAAGAGGAATGAGCAATTGAAACAGGGCTTCAAATTCTCGTTATCGAAAATTTTTGAATAAATTCATAGCTATTTAGTAAAATCGAGTCTTTTTTAAAACAGTGATAACTATCGTATCAATCTCTGTAGAGTTCGTTTGATTTTTGTAAAATAAAAACAAACTCCTTCAAATCAATGCAATATTTTCCAAAAAGTCGCATTCAATCTTGCGGTACTCTGCTATCGTATTTTGTTTATTAAACACATAAAAAAAAGTTTAACAACATTGAACCCCATCGGCAGCACCTTAACGAGAACCGGGAAAAAGATCAAATGGAATGGGAAAAAAGGTTCATTACGGCTTGACCGTACCAGAACGAAATATCAGCTCCACGGGTAATTTTTCTTCTCGTCCCTCAACTTTCTTTACCCCAATCGTAAGCGAACCTGAAAAAGTTAAACGAGAGCCCCCAAGAAAAAGGGTCCATCATCATACATCTCCGAATCAGCACAACAAGCCCGTAAACAGGCAGCCACGTGGTTGTTCGGTGAAAAATGTTTATTGAATCACAAAATTATTAGGAAGTGTCTTTTTTTGTTAAATTTGTAACTTTTGGTTGTTTTGCTAACTTCGCAGAAATAAAACGGTTAAAAAATGTTATTTTCTTTATAATATTTCTAAAATTTACCGAGCTATATTTATTAAACATCGAAGCTTGAGAAGTTGTTTCAGTTCATCTGATATGACATTCTAGCAAAATTTTTTCTTTTTCAAGTTCAATTGAAATTTTTAATATACAAAAACGACACAACCTAACCTTGCCTTCGAAACCAATGGCTATGATGAAAGAAGCCGTTCACAATACACCTTCTCTCTTTCGGTCAGAGGTGCCACAAAAAAAAGAAGTACAACAATCCGATTTTGTTCAAAGAAAAACTTGTTCCTAATTAAGATAAAAAGTATTTTCCCTCTGGACCGATCCATCCATCTACCCCTAGGAGAAACGGGAAGAAGGGGCAGCAAAATTTCAACACTTTTCATCTTTTTGGCTACCTTGCCTTGGTCGTCCGGTGGAAGAAAATTGCGGTACCAACCATGATAAAAAGCCGAAATTATTTGGACCAGAGAAATGGCCAAATTTGCGCGCGTTAGGGGGAGATTGTTTTTTTTTGTTGAATTTTCTTGTTTGAGGTCCAATTTTGGAGCTAACGAGCAACAGCGAGCTTTCCTACAACTGTGTCGGGTATCAGAGATTGTTTTGCCTTTGTGCAAAAGTTTACTTGCGAACGGAACTGAATCATGTCGAACTGAACATGAACGGGTTTGGGCCTCGTTAAATGAAAGCTTTGAAAGAGTCGAAGTTTACAAGCTCAACTAACTCTGGCAGAAGCAGAACTGAAATAATCAAAAAATAATACCAGGTATTAACGACTGCTTAAAGCAGCTGAGTTTAATTTCGAAAGATGGAAAAATAATTCTAATTCCTAAAAAAACTACCGGAAGGAAAAGTAAAGAAAGAAAAGGAAAGAGAGGATAAGGAAAAGAAAAGAGGAAACAGAAAAGAGGAGAAAAAAGTATAGAGAAAAGAGAAGATAGAAGTGATGAAAGAGAAAAAAGAAAAGAGGACGGAGAAAGAGGAAAGAGGAAAAAGGAAAGAGGAAGGAGGAAAGAGGAAAGAGGAAAGAGGAAAGAGGAAAGAGGAAAGAGGAAAGAGGAAAGAGGAAAGAGGAAAGAGGAAAGAGGAAAGAGGAAAGAGGAAAGAGGAAAGAGGAAAGAGGAAAGAGGAAAGAGGAAAGAGGAAAGAGGAAAGAGGAAAGAGGAAAGAGGAAAGAGGAAAGAGGAAAGAAGAAAGAGGAAAGAGGAAAGAGGAAAGAGGAAAGAGGAAAGAGAAAAGAGGAAAGAGGAAAGAGGAAAGAGGTAAGATGAAAGGGGGAAGGTGGAAAGAGGAAAGAGGAAATAGGACAGAGGAAAGAGGAAAGAGGAAAGCTGAAAGAGGTAAGAGGAAAGAGGAAAGAGGAAAAATTACAAAGGGAAAAGGAAAGAGGATAAAGGAAAGAGTAAAGTGGAAAAAGGAAGAAGAAAGAGGAAATTGGAAAGAGGAAGAATGAAAGAGGAAAAAGGAAACAGGAAAAAGAAAAGAGGAAAAAATCTTAAATCTGAATCTGCAATCTTAATCTGAAATCTGAATCTGAAATCTGAATCTGAAATCTGAATCTGAAATCTGAATCTGAAATCTGAATCTGAAATCTGAATCTGAAATCTGAATCTGAAATCTGAATCTGAAATCTGAATCTGAAATCTGAATCTGAAATCTGAATCTGAAATCTGAATCTAAAATCTGAATCTGAAATCTGAATCTGAAATCTGAATCTGAAATCTGAATCTGAAATCTGAATCTGAAATCTGAATCTGAAATCTGAATCTGAAATCTGAATCTGAAATCTGAATCTGAAATCTGAATCTGAAATCTGAATCTGAAATCTGAATCTGAAATCTGAATCTGAAATCTGAATCTGAAATCTGAATCTGAAATCTGAATCTGAAATCTGAATCTGAAATCTGAATCTGAAATCTGAATCTGAAATCTGAATCTGAAATCTGAATCTGAAATCTGAATCTGAAATCTGAATCTGAAATCTGAATCTGAAATCTGAATCTGAAATCTGAATCTGAAATCTGAATCTGAAATCTGAATCTGAAATCTGAATCTGAAATCTGAATCTGATATCTGAATCTGAAATCTGAATCTGAAATCTGAATCTGAAATCTGAATCTGAAATCTGAATCTGAAATCTGAATCTGAAATCGAATGATATTTTTAACGACTGTTACTTGAATTTCGAGATGTATTTTTCGGCTTTCAGTCTTTTTAAATAGTGAAAACGACTATTTATTTAACGTTCCAACGTTTCAATCCATATAGGATCGTCATCAGGGACTGCAAAGTTTATTGTGTGTGAACTAAATTATCAAAAAATTCTTCACAAGATTATCTGATTCTTACCTAAAATGTGTCGTATTTCTTGTCAGGTTTGATTCGGCTGATCAGATAAAGCTGTCATTTGTTCTGTTACAATAATTTTTGTGATTAATTTTCGATTCTAGTGTTATGTAGTGTTATCTGACTTACTGTGTGAAAATTCGTACTTCCTCCTATATTTGGATTAAATTTTCACTGCTTCGATTTTTCACAGTCACTACTTTCCACTGTTTGTTTTACTTTGATCTGGTTCAGCTAGTGTATGCTATTGTTTACAGGTTGTTGTTGGATTCGTGTTTCTGTGTTGGTGTTTTTATGTTTTGAGTTTATTTTTCTTTTTGTGTGTTGAAGTGTTTTAAAAATGTTTGCGTATGTTGAATGTATGTTTTCGGTGTCTTTTTTTAGGTTTATCGCGTGCTTTGTTGTTTTTATATGGCAGCTCTCCAGGATCAGCAATTTGTTCTCGTTGTCACACCTGTCGATGATATCCGCTTTATCTATGTCGAACAGGTGATCCATAGCTATTTCGTGCTCCAATAATGCTGTCTGTTGGCGAAGTTGTTGTATTGCGTAGTCCTGTTTTGTGTATCCGATGTTCCATAGGCGCTTGAGTTCGTTAGTTTGAGTCCTGTGTTGTGAGATTCGTTGTTTTAATATTCTCGTAGTACATCCTATGTAGCATGCTTCGCAGTTTTCTGCTTCCTGTGTTTCATCTGTTTTCCAATGTCCTTTGCATGTTATTTTGTATATGACGTTGGTTTGTTCATCGTGCGGCGTTTTGTCTTTTATGATCGGAAAAAGACACCCAATTGTTTTTACTTGCTTACTTGCTGTTCGTATATCAGCATACTCCGAACGCAATGTTTTGGTTATGTTGGCGGTAAGACCATCTATATTTGTGAGCGAACGTGTAATTTTGTTATCTTCCGCTACCATAGCTGTTTGGGTGTTATCCTTTTCATTGAGACGGTTTATGATCCCATTAATCAATCCAATCGGATAATCGTTCAGCCTCAGGTTTGTTCGAATGATTTGGTTGATTTCGTTCTTGCTTGTTCGAGATGAAAAGAGTGAAACACGTTTAGCAAAATTGGTTGCAACGTTTAGCTTCTGATGAAGTGGATGGAAGGAACAGAAGTTTAAAAATCTACCAGACGCGATCGGTTTCATGTACCAGTCGGTGGTGATTTTTCCATCTTCGCATCTGTGTAACATCATGTCCAAAAAAGGTAGTGATTGTTCTTTTTCAACTTCAACAGTAAATTGTATATTATTATGTTGAGAGTTGAAAACTTTTTGAACGGATTCTATAGTGTGTTCGGGCAATATCAAAAATAAATCGTCAACATACTTTCGTATATGTGGGAGCGAGATGGCACTGTGTGCTGTTGCTGCATCGAGTAAATCGTCAACCACTATTTCGGCGATAGGTGAAGCAATAGGGCTCCCCATAGCTAGGCCTGTTTTTTGCTTATAGTAGGTTTGGTTGAAGCAAAAGAAACTACTGTTCACGCAAAATTCGATGGTTTCTAGAAATAAGTCGAGGCAAATGGGGGTATGAAGTGTGATTTGGTCCCAATTGGCTATCACGCTTTTCCGTGCGAGCTCTATTGGTATGGAAGTAAATAGAGCCACCACGTCAAACGATACCATCACGTGCCCGTCGGGTACTGTGATATTGTTGACGTAGGTACAAAATTCGAACGAGTTTTTAATTGCGTATTTTGATTTGATTGAACGCTGTAGGATGTTGCCTACAAATTTTGATAGCTCATATGTAGGTGCTGTCATACATGGGACGACTGGGCGAAGGGGGAGTCCTGGTTTGTGAGCTTTTGGCTGGCCGTATATTTTAGGGCACACGGCTTTGTACGTACGAAGTTTGACTGCTGTTTTTTTCTCCAACAGGCTCAGCTGTTCCAAACGTTTAACAAGGTCATTGTTTTTCGTTTGGAAGCCTGAGGTTGGATCGCGTTTCATAATTTGGTACGTTTTTTCGTCGCTAAGAAGTTCTTTCATTTTTGTATCGTACATTTCCCGTTCCATCAAGACAGTTTTGTTCCCTTTGTCTGCTTTTAGTGCCAATAGTGTGGTGTTTGATTTGAAGAATCGTCTAGTTTGGATTTCTGCTGCTCTAAATAGTTTAAGTCTGTGATCATCGTACCCATTATTCTGTTGTTTATTTATAAAATTTTGAATGTTATTGACGACTTTGCAGCGAGTGCTTTCTTGTATATCAGTCCGGTTCGAAGGACCAAAATGTTCGATAACTACACTAGAGTGGACTGTAAACACTCTTCTAAGGCTATCAGTAAGCACGACACCAAAACTTCACCCCGTTCCGACGCTGGGGGACCAATTTAGTTTGCCCAATTAGGAGGGTTTTTCGGACGAGTTAAAAAACGCGATACGCACTGGTTGGTGGTTACGAAAATTATCATTTATTGCCGTTTGTTTTCCTTCCAGTTCGGCTCTCTGGATCATTCTCAAACATAGAAACGGTGTAACAGTGAGACGTGAGAAATTGAGCATTTATGGACCGTTAGCACGTCTCACTGTGGGGCTTCCACAAACCACGGAATAAATTGCCATTTTATAACATTCCGGCCCCCTTGAAACCACCGGATTTCAACACAATATCTTACAAATGCTAGCAATTTTTACATAAATAATTCAATTTAAATATAATCTACGGTATATAATACAAAATGCGACCTTAATCGCCAAAAATCGGCATCTTTAAGGGTGATGAACCCATTTAGTACAAATTCCATGCCAATCCAATTCAAATTTGATTTACCAATGTACTCTATACAAAGCAAAATGCAACTTTGTTGCCCAAAAATTCAAGATCTTTTAAGGGTGATTAACCCATTTGCCCCCTTTTATCACCGACGTCCCTGGAGAACATTCTCTCCCATTTTTTTGATTTTGCACGGTTTGTTTTGGTTTTGCACTTCGTGTAACATAATTGTTGGCTGCTGAAACAAATTTGCAGCACGTTAATTTTGGTTTCAACTCAGTTTTTCGGTCCCAAATTCGGTGATGTTTCTCTCAGGAACATGTTTCCTTGCGGTGCGATTCGTAGCAGCCAAGAAATCTTCAGCACAATGTACCAGTTGCGATATTCTGCAGGTAAGTTGATTATCGATAGGAGTTGCTCAATGGTGAACGTTTAATGTATTTTCAGCTTTCGGGGCACTTGACCCGGGTGATGCGCTGTGTTTCGATACGATGCCCAGGTGTTTCTATTGCAACTTTCAGCTCCATAGATTTGCAGTGGCACATTCGATAAGCACTGCAAACATTCAGCTTGGTGACATCAGCTGAGATATTGTTCAGGTGAGTTGTTTTTTTTTTCGATTTCCCAACTTCTTGGTAGTGACAGTTTTACAATATGTTTCAGATGTTGCCGTCCAACGATGCTACTTTGGCCCAAAGATCTCGAATGTACTTGGATGATCCGTCCGAATTACCATGTGTGCTGATTCCGTGATGTTTAGTTTTTACCAGATTTCTCTCATGCAAAGTGTGTTCACCATCTCGACTAACGCAACTATCAAAACTCAAAACCAAATATGCCACATTGCATTATATTCTGGAGTTTTGACTTAATTGGCGAATCATTTTACGTTTCTGACTATGTTATCTGACTCAAACTAAACTTTCAGGCCCTTTTTGGCTGTTCAACGCATTTTTAACTAGAGGAGTTTCATTTAGAAATTCATTAAAGCTTAGTTCTTTTAGAAATGGGACAGTTACGAATGCGTGTATCTCAAAAACTATTCGTTTCAACAAAATACTTTCTATGAAGAAAATGAAGGTAATGTTATGATATTTCATGAAAAAAATTGAAAAAAAATATTTACCGTTTTTTGTTAAAGAAATTTCTACGTTATTCTTGGTATCTCCAATTGGCCAGCGCACACTTTTTTCAGTCATGGTATTGATCAGTTTCTCCAACTTACACTTCGTAAAATCTATAATTTAGGTGGTTTCATCCTCCTTCTTCAATTTCTGATACTTTTCGGTCCAATACTTCTCTTTTAAAAGAAACTGGAAGCATCTGAGTGGATACAGTTGTTTCGAAATGAACAAATTTGATAATTTTTGACCACATTTTTGAACGTTTTTTTTTCGGTACCGGTTTTACAGCTTAAGAGCTTTGGAACTATCAAAACACGTTTTTTTTTAGGTTGGATTTCAATGAGTCATCACTAGGCAACACTTTCAGCTTATCGGAGAAAATTGTTTTGGACATTTCAGCGATCTACCCTTAGTTTTGCCGTTGTTGCCGATCATGTGCTTCACTCCAATGCTTGATTTGAACTTTGTGGACATTATTGACAGTGTTTGCATATTTATCCACCACAAAAACTCAGTCATTCTTGGAATAATCATCGGTTTTGTCAGCTATCAATTTGATAATGACGAATTTTAAAGAAAACTGTGCAAAATTATTTTTTTCTTTTTCTCTTGCATCGTACATTTATCAAAAACGCGTAAATTTTAAATTTTGAAAAAAATAGGTCGAATAGAACTTTTTATAGGCAACAAAATGCTGTCAAAATTTTTAATATCCGATAACTAGTTAACGAGCTATTAGCAAATGAAAGTGTCCCATTTCTAAAAGAACTAAGCTTTATTTCAGGTTTTACTCGACAATAGGGTAGCTGACGTTACCTAGATCAGCCATAATCTATTCGACGATCTTAGGTGGACCTTTAAACACATACCAGACTTTTGAATCCACCTGTTTGTTATAACATTGATGTTTGTCAACCATAAACTTTATTTCTCGAACTACAAACTTATGAATGACGATAATCGAGAACCAGTAAATGTTTTTTGAGATTCCTGTAAAACAGCGTTCGATAACCGGCTCTCGAGGCAGATCATACCATATTCCACAAAAATTACCCAAAGCTATTCTAGCTCTTCTTTCTGCGTGACTTCTTCTGCCATTTTTCTTTAATTCCGACTCAATCTGTGAAATGTGAAGTAAACTGACGATTGCAACTCTACCATCTCGTCGGCACAATTTTATGACGGGCTGAGCGTTATGTCTGAAGCAAAACCCAATGCGACGTTACGGACCACACTCGTAACGATGACTTCAGACTAAAACTTTTCCCTCGGGAGTTCACAGTTCAAAAATCTTCGACCGAAACTAAACCAACGTGGCGGGGAAGATACCAAATTGCACTAAACTCTGTTTGTATCCCTTACGAAGATTATCAGACTACACGTCTAATGGGCCATCCCAACCAATGTTGAGACTCCACAGCTGTTGGATTATCATTTTCGCTGGCGCAAAAGACTGGACCGCGAGCCCGAGAGGATTGAACAAACAGGTTGCTTCTGAGTGAATACATTTTTTTTCATGATTCGCGAACTCGAAGACTTCCAATGAGGAATATTCAAACATAAACTTATCTAACTCTGTGTCTCTCAAACCAAGGGTTGGGACAGTTGACTCTGAAAAATCAAACTCTAAATCGGACTGTAATTTTCAAAATTATCAGAATTCACTGTCTGCTCCAACTAGACAGCCGTCAAAAATAAAAACTTTTTCGAACATCTTTCGACCCAGTCAGATACCATGCTGAACCATTTTCAGCAAGCTGTTTCAGACACTTTTTCTCCAAATATGGAACACTATCAGTTCCGCATGTAACTGTCTTTAATTCTTAGGTCTTTACTGGTTCGTCTGGTGTATCTCGCCACAAACTCCACTGAAGATGTTGACCCGGTTGCTGAACTTGTACCATCCTGTATACTTTCTAGACGTTGGCACTGATGGCCTATCGGTGCAAACGGAAGCGTATGATGATCGACAACAATCTTTCTGCACATTAGGACCCACCATCAACGCATTGTTTTACGAAACGACCGTTGAGGTGCGACTCGACGCATCCAACAATACGCGTAGCTTTGTTGTTGTTTTCTCCGGCTTCAATACTTCATGGCGTGGGAGGTGATAACCAGGTTCTAATGCTGACACATTCTATACGTTTTTTTTTACCTTTCTGACAAAGATCGGACCCATTCTGACTGAATTCTGACACATCAACTGACAAATCATCTTAAGCTTCTTTCAAATGTCCCGTCGATAATTTTCCAACACAAGGCCTTAAGTTCTGCCCTTTGCAGATAGCCTCCCAAACTGAGGAACTGACTCATCGCTTTTCCTCCAGATTCACCCAATTGGTGCAACATACTAAGTTTTTTCGGCAATGTGACGACAAATTTACTTTCCGAAATCTTTTTTGGGATTTCTTTGAACATCTGTTCTCAAGCTGACTCTTCAACTGACACCAAACTGTATTACATGATTCAAACTCAAACCTTAGCAATCATAGTTCTCAAACATTGTATAACTGACAAAACATTCTGATCCTTTGATGACTACTCGAAGGTCTAAACGGAACTTTCCGGAACTCTTCCGGAAACAACCCATCCAAACTTAGTTTCTTGCAGGGTTGGACCATCGTCCGAAACTTTACACTTTCCTGAACGTAACAAATTGCAGAAGTATTCTGCCCCAATAATCATATCAATCGGACCCGGGCTCCAAAACTCAGGGTCCGCCAATACCAAATCATGAGGAATCTTGATCCCATTAAGCGATACTTTGGTGGTGGGCAGATTACTCGTGATCTTAGGCAACACATGGAAACTCATATCTTCCGAAAACGAAGAAATTTCTGACACACGAGGCCGAACTCTCGCCTCAACTGACTCAATCGATTTAACTGACTCATTTCCAATGCCTTGAACTCTCAAAACATTCCGACTTCTTCGGAGATTCAATCTTTTCGCAAAGCTTTTCGTAACATAGCAATATTCAGAACACGAATCCAACAGTGTTCTCGCAAACGAATGATTACCAAAACGATCTTCAACACGCACTACAGCGGTTGACATCAAAACTCGAGGCGAACGAAATTTAGCGCTTTTCGGCCTTGGTGCCGCATTAAAAGTAAAAGAATTGTCTGTGGTGTGTTGTGGTAGAGTGTGGCGAATGCGTGTTTGTATTATGGGGTAGGAATTAGTGGAATTCTCTTGTGCTTGAGGATTTGTGTACGAAGCCTGACTTTGTTGATCCTGTCTAATCAACTCTTGTTCTTGACCTTCACCAGAAGGTCCTGGGCGATTAATATTCCGATACGATTGACTGTTGACTGTCGACTGATTTTGTGAAACGGAGCTCTGACTTGAAAAACTGTTATGCAACATCGAATGGTGTTTTCTGTTGCACTCACGACATGGACCTCTGCTACAACGATCGATAAAATGACCAGAACCCAAACAATTGATACAGAGCCGCTTCATCTTGACTACTCCGAAGCGCTGGGGCACCGACATCGCTCTGAACTTGCTGCACGTGGATGCTGGATGGTACGAATTACCACAGAACACACAGTTGTTCTGGATTCTCGATGTGGTGTGAACTGTTGTACGATAGCGACGACTTTCGATGTCTTCAGTTCTATTCGGCGTTATCGATTGGAGAACCAACGCTTGATCTCTCAGGAAGTCCATAACTTTCTGGTATGTCGGCACGTCCTTAGAGTTGTGATGGCTCTCCCACTGACGAAGGGTAACCGAATCTAGGCGAGCGCAAACCATGTATGCCAGCATTGTCGACCACTTCTCTGTGTCCTCGCCTATCTTGCCCAGCATCTGTATGTTGCGATCAAAATCACTGACAAGGCGGTTCAGAGCTTCACCGCTTTCCTTCTTCAGAGGCTCGATACCAAACAGTGCGTCCAAATACGCCTTCACGATCAACTTTTTGTTCTCGTATCTCTTTTCCAACATGTCGCAGGCTACCTGGTAGTTATCAGCAGACAGTTCAATGGAGCTGATCTCCTGGAGCGCTTCTCCGTTTATCGCTGACCGCAGATATGTAAACTTATCGATATCGGAGAGCTGATGGTTGTTGTGGATCAAGCTGTCAAACATATCCCGGAACGGAATCCAATCTCGAAGTTTTCCGTCGAAAACTGGCAGTTTGATGTCCGGAAGCTTGACACGGGATATAGTATCAGCTCGTTCTGCAGACCCAGACGCACTTAAGACCTCAACCTTCCTCGGACGTAACGCAAGGAGTGCAGCTTTCACGGTGCAATACTGCTCTTCAAACTGCAGCGTTTCTTCATCGAACTTTGCTTCACGTTCCTCAATCTGCCTCTGCAGCCTGCGTTTTCTTGCTGCCTCTGATTCCTTGGCATCCTCTTTTTCTCCTTCACTGTCTGCAGCGTCCAATAATACTTCTATTTTCTGCCTTACCAGGTAGAACTTCTTTATAACTGACTCAAGCAGACTCAATCTGACTTCGATCTGGGACTCTTGCAGCTCTGGTTTGAAATCCCGTACAAAGTTGGCAACACCTTTAATGGAGGCCCTCAACTGGCGCTCCTGCTTCTTCAAAATACTGAGATCCTCCATTTTGATGAAACTTATCACCCAATTAAAAAATTCACAGCGCACTTTGCAAGTGATATCACCAAATTCTCACACAATCGCAGAGCAAGTCGAATTGTCTGTGATACCACTTTTCTTAAGTCTTCTTCCAATAATTCCGATCCAACACAAAATTGACTGAATCACCAATTTGATTCACTTAGATTCCAACACAATCTGACTTATTTGATTCACTTGAATCCAAACACAATCTGACAAATTTCAGCTTATCGAAAACTGACTCAAACCCAAAATGGATTTACTCAAAATCCAACCAATATTCAGACTAAACTGACTCAAAATCGCTCGACGTTTCACAAAACCGACCTTGACTGGGAATCGCGACTTGACAGCCAAAGCGGAATCAACAATTCGAAGACAAGATTATCGAAACCTCAGGGAATTGCACAATTGAAAATTTCAACTACCCAAAAAATATTATTTAATTCAAAGTTTTATTTTTAGCCACAATCTCGAAACCAAAAATCACACACCAACAACCACAGACATGCGCTACTTATCCTTTTTTTTTTTCAATATCCAGCCAAATCCGTCCAAAATCCGACCAACGTTCTAAAATTTTCCAACTCCGAATCCAAAAGCGCCAACTTCGATTGGGATCCACTGCCTTCTTCCTCGCTAGGTCCAAACTCTAGCGGCTTGATGCTGGTTGCTGGAATCCGCGATGGCGAACGATGGAAGCCGTTTTGTTTCCTTTGCGCGTCCAAAATGACGACAACCAATCACAATTGGAGCGTCCCAGCAGCACAAAATGTCCACCACACAATAGGCAACACAATACCAGCACTTGAATCGTCCAAAATGCCCAACAATTTCACTGGATTATCTGGTTCGAATGGACCAAAATAATCGACCAGGACTCCCCCTTCGCCCAGTCGTCCCATGTATGACAGCACCTACATATGAGCTATCAAAATTTGTAGGCAACATCCTACAGCGTTCAATCAAATCAAAATACGCAATTAAAAACTCGTTCGAATTTTGTACCTACGTCAACAATATCACAGTACCCGACGGGCACGTGATGGTATCGTTTGACGTGGTGGCTCTATTTACTTCCATACCAATAGAGCTCGCACGGAAAAGCGTGATAGCCAATTGGGACCAAATCACACTTCATACCCCCATTTGCCTCGACTTATTTCTAGAAACCATCGAATTTTGCGTGAACAGTAGTTTCTTTTGCTTCAACCAAACCTACTATAAGCAAAAAACAGGCCTAGCTATGGGGAGCCCTATTGCTTCACCTATCGCCGAAATAGTGGTTGACGATTTACTCGATGCAGCAACAGCACACAGTGCCATCTCGCTCCCACATATACGAAAGTATGTTGACGATTTATTTTTGATATTGCCCGAACACACTATAGAATCCGTTCAAAAAGTTTTCAACTCTCAACATAATAATATACAATTTACTGTTGAAGTTGAAAAAGAACAATCACTACCTTTTTTGGACATGATGTTACACAGATGCGAAGATGGAAAAATCACCACCGACTGGTACATGAAACCGATCGCGTCTGGTAGATTTTTAAACTTCTGTTCCTTCCATCCACTTCATCAGAAGCTAAACGTTGCAACCAATTTTGCTAAACGTGTTTCACTCTTTTCATCTCGAACAAGCAAGAACGAAATCAACCAAATCATTCGAACAAACCTGAGGCTGAACGATTATCCGATTGGATTGATTAATGGGATCATAAACCGTCTCAATGAAAAGGATAACACCCAAACAGCTATGGTAGCGGAAGATAACAAAATTACACGTTCGCTCACAAATATAGATGGTCTTACCGCCAACATAACCAAAACATTGCGTTCGGAGTATGCTGATATACGAACAGCAAGTAAGCAAGTAAAAACAATTGGGTGTCTTTTTCCGATCATAAAAGACAAAACGCCGCACGATGAACAAACCAACGTCATATACAAAATAACATGCAAAGGACATTGGAAAACAGATGAAACACAGGAAGCAGAAAACTGCGAAGCATGCTACATAGGATGTACTACGAGAATATTAAAACAACGAATCTCACAACACAGGACTCAAACTAACGAACTCAAGCGCCTATGGAACATCGGATACACAAAACAGGACTACGCAATACAACAACTTCGCCAACAGACAGCATTATTGGAGCACGAAATAGCTATGGATCACCTGTTCGACATAGATAAAGCGGATATCATCGACAGGTGTGACAACGAGAACAAATTGCTGATCCTGGAGAGCTGCCATATAAAAACAACAAAGCACGCGATAAACCTAAAAAAAGACACCGAAAACATACATTCAACATACGCAAACATTTTTAAAACACTTCAACACACAAAAAGAAAAATAAACTCAAAACATAAAAACACCAACACAGAAACACGAATCCAACAACAACCTGTAAACAATAGCATACACTAGCTGAACCAGATCAAAGTAAAACAAACAGTGGAAAGTAGTGACTGTGAAAAATCGAAGCAGTGAAAATTTAATCCAAATATAGGAGGAAGTACGAATTTTCACACAGTAAGTCAGATAACACTACATAACACTAGAATCGAAAATTAATCACAAAAATTATTGTAACAGAACAAATGACAGCTTTATCTGATCAGCCGAATCAAACCTGACAAGAAATACGACACATTTTAGGTAAGAATCAGATAATCTTGTGAAGAATTTTTTGATAATTTAGTTCACACACAATAAACTTTGCAGTCCCTGATGACGATCCTATATGGATTGAAACGTTGGAACGTTAAATAAATAGTCGTTTTCACTATTTAAAAAGACTGAAAGCCGAAAAATACATCTCGGAATCTGAAATCTGAATCTGAAATCTGAATCTGAAATCTGAATCTGAAATCTGAATCTGAAATCTGAATCTGAAATCTGAATCTGAAATCTGAATCTGAAATCTGAATCTGAAATCTGAATCTGAAATCTGAATCTGAAATCTGAATCTGAAATCTGAATCTGAAATCTGAATCTGAAATCTGAATCTGAAATCTGAATCTGAAATCTGAATCTGAAATCTGAATCTGAAATCTGAATCCAAAATCTGAATCTGAAATTTGAATCTGAAATCTTAATCTGAAATCTGAATCTGAAATCTGAATGTAAAATCTGAATCTGAAATCTGTATCTGAAATCTGAATCTGAAATCTGAATCTGAAATCTGAATCTGAAATCTGAATCTGAAATCTGAATCTGAAATCTGAATCTGAAATCTGAATCTGAAATCTGAATCTGAAATCTGAATCTGAAATCTGTATCTGAAATCTGAATCTGAAATCTGAATCTGAAATCTGAATCTGAAATCTGAATCTGAAATCTGAATCTGAAATCTGAATCTGAAATCTGAATCTGAAATCTGAATCTGAAATCTGAATCTGAAATCTGAATCTGAAATCTGAATCTGAAATCTGAATCTGAAATCTGAATCTGAAATCTGAATCTGAAATCTGTATCTGAAATCTGAATCTGAAATCTGAATCTGAAATCTGAATCTGAAATCTGAATCTGATATCTGAATCTGAAATCTGAATCTGAAATCTGAATCTGAAATCTGAATCTGAAATCTGAATCTGAAATCTGAATCTGAAATCTGAATCTGAAATCTGAATCTGAAATCTGAATCTGAAATCTGAATCTGAAATCTGAATCTGAAATCTGAATCTGAAATCTGAATCTGAAATCTGAATCTGAAATCTGAATCTGAAATCTGAATCTGAAATCTGAATCTGAAATCTGAATCTGAAATCTGAATCTGAAATCTGAATCTGAAATCTGAATCTGAAATCTGAATCTGAAATCTGAATCTGAAATCTGAATCTGAAATCTGAATCTGAAATCTGAATCTGAAATCTGAATCTGAAATCTGAATCTGAAATCTGAATCTGAAATCTGAATCTGAAATCTGAATCTGAAATCTGAATCTAAAATCTGAATCTGAAATCTGAATCTGAAATCTGAATCTGAAATCTGAATCTGAAATCTGAATCTGAAATCTGAATCTGAAATCTGAATCTGAAATCTGAATCTGAAATCTGAATCTGAAATCTGAATCTGAAATCGGAATCTGAAATCTGAATCTGAAATCTGAATCTGAAATCTGAATCTGAAATCTGAATCCAAAATCTGAATCTGAAATTTGAATCTGAAATCTTAATCTGAAATCTGAATCTGAAATCTGAATCTAAAATCTGAATCAGAAATCTGTATCTGAAATCTGAATCTGAAATCTGAATCTGAAATCTGAATCTGAAATCTGAATCTGAAATCTGAATCTGAAATCTGAATCTGAAATCTGAATCTGAAATCTGAATCTGAAATCTGAATCTGAAATCTGAATCTAAAATCTGAATCTGAAATCTGAATCTGAAATCTGAATCTGAAATCTGAATCTGAAATCTGAATCTGAAATCTGAATCTGAAATCTGAATCTGAAATCTGAATCTGAAATCTGAATCTGAAATCTGAATCTGAAATCTGAATCTGAAATCTGAATCTGAAATCTGAATCTGAAATCTTTTTTTTTTTTTTTTTTTTTTGTACGTTTTATTTAATGAGGGATTAACCTTCTGTTTTCACCCTCCAAAAGTTTTGTTTTTACACTTTAGATCTCATTAAAAAGGTTACACTGTTTTAAAAATTGTATCACTTTCTTCTCCTTGGAACGAATGTTTTCAAGTTTTTCCGCCAGGCTGCCTTCCGGCAGCACTTGTCTTCTGTCGTTGTATTTCAGGCACTCCATAATTATGTGCTTTACCGTCAGTTGAACACCACACGCATCGCATACTGGTGTTTCCGTTCCCTCCATCAGATGTTTGTGGGTCATCCTGGTGTGACCGTTCCTCAACCTGGTAAGGACCTTCTGCTCTTTTTTGTTGTTTATATCCTTCCATTTTTCCGTTGTCGATTTTATTTCTCGCAGTTTTATATTAAGCTGATTGTTCCAGTTTCGTTCGTGTTGCAGTTTCAACATTCTCTTGATCCACTTTAGCGCGTCCGCTTTTGGAATATTTATAGCGTATCTACCTTCATTTCTTCCTAAGTTCGCAAGTCGATCAGCCTCTTCGTTGCCCTGAATACCAACGTGACTTGGAATCCAGACCATCGTAACGTTTTTCAGATTTTTTTGATAGATGATGTTTTGGATGATCGGATGCTTGGTTCCAGATTCTAAAGCCGTTAGCACACTTGCCGAGTCGGTATAGATCACAGTTGGTTCATTAGCTCTTCTGACCGCCACATCAATAGCGAGAGCTTCTGCCGAGAAAATTGAGAGATGTTCTGGAAGACTTCGAGATATGTTTTCTTCCATTGGGTTGAAAATCCCAAAGCCCACTTTCCCGCTTGCTAGGGAGCCGTCGGTGTACACTTCTCTTCTGAAGCGGTACTTAGTGTTTTTAAGGTTTGCAAACATGTTAACTGCTGATCTTTTGTTTCCACCAGCTTTAAACTGGTGTTTTATTGTGCAGTCTATCACAGGTGGTTTTTCATTCCACTGTTTGGCTATTTCGGTTCGGAGTCTATGGATTGGTGGAATACGATGGTTTATTGTTTCTGTTAAAAGTTGGTTCGCTCGATTTAACAGATAGTTCTCACTGCAGTCTACTCTTTCTGCTACCCATATTGCTTTTCTTGCCCAATTTTCAGCAACCAGAAATGCAAAGGGGAATACGCCGTTCTCAACATATAGGGCTTCTAATGGGGTTGAACAGAAAGCGCCGGATATGGTTCTCAGCATATTGGTATAAACCGTTTTAAGTTTCAAGATGTTTTCTGGTTCGAATACTTCCCATCCGTAGAACAATTTTGACATAACTGTCGCAAAGCCAATTTTAAGAAGAGTTTCTCTGCTTCCAAGACTTGTTATAATTTTTAAGAAACGAGTACGTGCCGAACATTCTTTTATGAGCATTTTTACATGATTATTGGCATTTCCTTTCTTGTTTAGCTCTACCCCCAAAATTCTACCTGTTTTTGTTTGTTTGATCTCCGATCCGTTAGCTTTTAACTTTTGCATTTTTCCAAATCGATGCTTACCTTTAGTCACGCAGCATGTGTGTAACAAGAAGCTCTTTTTGGCATTTATTGCGAAGCCGTTTTTTTCTGCCCACGATAAAATTTCATCGATTCCATGTTGTAACCTTTTACGGCAGATTGCAACAAACTTACTTCCGCAAATTAACAAAATATCATCCGCATATATAAGAACTGAGATGGTCTTTGGTATGAACCTGAACACGTCATTGATTACTAGGATAAAAAGAGTGGGGGATAGAACTGACCCTTGGGGTACTCCGGTTTCTTGAGGCAGATCTGAAGAAAAAGCTCCACCTACTGCCACACAAAAAGTTCTATCTTTCAGGAAGTTTTTTATTACCTGGTACGTTCGGTTTCCCACTGAGGCTTTTTGAAGGGCTTTTAGGATACCTGGTCTCCATGTCCGGTCGAAAGCTTTGGAAAGATCCAACGAAACTAGTTCCGAGTGTAAATTAGAATGCCGGTGCTCGGTGAGTATGTCTTTAAGTTTGCTCAAATGACTGGTTGTACCTCTACCACTTCGGAAGGCATGTTGATTTGGATGAATAATTTTTCGATGTTCTAACAACTGTTGTAGTCGTCGATTCACTAATCGCTCGTAAATTTTCCCCAAACAAGACGTGAGAGCAATTGGTCGGAAGCTGTTCAGTTCACCTGGTTTTGGTATGGGTATAATTACGCTTTTCCTCCAATTTACTGGGTATTCTCCTTTTTGCCAAAGATTGTTAAACACTTCTAGCACAACCTTTTTTGCTTCGGGGGGCATATTTTTTATCATGCTGTACGTAATTTCATCCAGACCAGTAGATTTACCAGCACATTTGCTGAGAGCGATTGTCAGTTCTGTTCCAGAGAAGTCTTTGTCCATGTTTTCATTTTCAGGGATGGAAGGCGGTGGTTGGTAGTTGCTCTCTTCTAATGTTTCCGAATAGTTACTTGCAGTGAAACTTTGTTCAAATACCTTTGCAAGGTGATTTGCAATTTGTTGGGGGTCATCTGTATATTTTCCATCGATAGACATTCGTCTCGTGCGGTTGGATTTGCGTCCTGTGATTTTGCTAAACCTTTGCCACATTTCTGTGACTGGGGTGCTCGGGTTGAATGAGGTACAGAACTCATTCCATGCTTCATTTTTACCCTTTTCTACGGCTGATCTTGCCGCTGCTCTGGCCTTTCGAAAGTCTTCGTTTCGGTTTATCCACTCACTAGACGTTTTGGCGGTTCTTCGAAGAAGTTTCCACTTTTCTTTACGATTTTCAATGAGTGTGCCGATTTCTTCGGTCCACCATGGTGCATATTTCGAGGCTGTGTTTCCGGTCGTTCGTGGTATCGAGCGTCTGGCAGTTTGGAAAATGGTCTGAGTGATGTTGATTATGTTGGGGTGCGAAATAGAAAGAAGTTCATCCCCTATTTCCTGTGCATACTTTTCCCAGTTCGCTTCTTTAAGTTTCCATTTTTTAACTATCGGGACCGTTGGACAGCTACTGTCTAACTCAATTCTTATGGGGACGTGATCGCTGTTGCTTGGATCTGAACAGGTGGTCCATTTAAACCTACCTATGATGGTTGTTGAAGCAAATGTGATATCAATGGCGGTGTCTTGGTTATTCTGGATTGGGCTGAATCGAGTTTTAGACCCGTCATTAAGCGGTGCCATTTCATGATCAGCAGCCCACCTGGCAACAGTTTCACCCATGTTGTTCGTGAAATTGTCCCAGGTGGCATGTCGACTATTGAAATCTCCTCCAACAAGGTATGGGGGGGAGAGATTGGACATCAGATCTCTCAACGCCCTGTCCGCTGTGTTGTAATAGCCCGACTTGAAATGATTGTAAACACAGATCAGAGTTACTTTCACTGGGGAAAGTAGTCTGACTGCTACCGCTGAGATTTCCGTCTCTAAATCGATCAGTTCGTGTGGCGCTTCTTTTAAAATACCCATGACAGCTGGACCTTTTCTTCTCCCCGGACTAAATTTGGATGTGTACACGCAATAGTTTTTGGTCAGCAAAGCACTGTAGTTGTCTGTCATTGTCTCCTGTAGCATTATACAAATCGGTAACTTACCCCAGATCATCCGAGTTAGCTCCGGTTCGTTACACCAGAATCCGCGAACGTTCCATTGGAGTACAAGGAATTGTCCCCGTGAACGTGCATGTCGTGGCCTGGCCGTTATTGATACTTGCGTGGATGTTGGGTTTCTGGGAACAGGTCCTCTGCTCGTACCTTCACCTGCATCCCATCTTGGTGTGGTGTGCATGTGCCGTACAGTCAGTTGGTTCATTGTTATGGGACGCAGCAGAGTAGGGAATGACCTGGGGAATTGATTTGCGTTTGATACTGTTCGCTGATATGATATTGAGGAACTTACCCGCAAGTGTCCCGGGTGCCCCCGTACGACACACTCCCGACGCACATCTGGCGTCCCAGGATCCTGTCGGGCAGTCGTCGGGGGGCGAAGGCTTTGGGACAACGTTGCCCCCACCGAGGAAGTGGAGGTCGGATCACCTTCAACAGGTATGAGGATAGCGTCCTGGATGGTTACCGATCGCTTCCACATATTACCAAGGGACTGATGCTCAAGTCCCTCGAACCTCGGGTGGGGTGGAAACTCCTCCTGGCTGTTGTTGTTGGTTGGTGTTTTTTTAGCAGTTGGTAATATGTATAGTAGTGGTGTAGTAGAACTGGGGGTGGCATTTGTTAGGTTTTCGTTTCTATTAATTACGAAAAAACTTTCCTTTCTCCGTGGTAGCATTCTCATCCTCTGTTTCTTCTTCGGAAGAGAGTTGAACTTCTTCAGCGCTGTCTTCGTGGTTTTTGCTCTGTTTGAGATTTTTATAAGCTGCTTTCTCTGCCAGGGGAGATTGTGGTCCTCGTTTTCCATTCTTCTTATCCGTAGGTTTCGCCGTTGAAGAGGTTTGTGCAGTTGAGTTTGCTTGGTTTTTCCTAGATTGCCTTGTGAAGGGTTTCGGTGTTTGGAAGGTCGAGTTTTCTTCTTCTTGTTGCTGTTCGTGTTGAAGTTTTTGTTGTAGTTGAAGTTGTTGCTGTTGATTTGTGGTAGACGTATTTCCTGATCTGCTCGCTGATTGGCTGCGATCTCTCGTGGGTGTGGTAAGCGTTGTAGATAAATTGTTTTCTCTAAAGTAATTTTGAACCTTTTCCTTGAAGATTTTGTGGTCTAGAGCCATTTTGCGGTTTTCTTTAGTTAATTGTTCGATTGTAGCAGTCATTTTTTGTACATTTTCCAAGAGACTCTCAATAATCTTGTCCTTATTAGCACTGTCAGCATCGGTTACCGATGCGTAGGTGGGTTTGGCATTGAACGGGCCAACCCTTTTCCGAGCTTCTGCCCAGGAAATTGACTCATCCGTTTTGCAACGAATGACCGCTTCCTCATGGCGGTATAACGGGCATTTACGCCCCGCCGCGGAGTGCTCGTTTTTGCCGTCCGGACAATGCGGGCAGCGAAAAACTTCCTTACAGCTATTTTCTTTATTTGGATGATTTCCAGCGCAACGTGTGCAACGCGTTGTCTGATCGCAACGTTTTTTTGTGTGGCGATAGTTAAGGCAGTTTTTGCAGAACATCGGGCTCTCATAATACGTTCGTATCGATACCTTAATCCATCCAAAGTAAACTTCTTTCGGCAATTTAGTACTGCCAAAAGTCAGGACCATCATCTGCGTATTGACTTGTTTCTTTTCGATATATTTCGTTATCTTTCTGACAGCAGTCACACCCTGACTTTTCAACTCCTTCAAAATTTCTTCTTCCGATATGTCGGTTGCTTCTTGAAGATAGGCGATCCCAAGCGTTTTGTTGAGTCCCGGGTGGTCAATAATTTCTATTGCGGTGTTTGTATCAAGCTCTTTGATTTTTTTAAGTTCTTCTGCAAGTTTAGTGTTGTAGGTACTAAGTGTATAGCTTAGTCCTTTACCATCGATAGCCATATCGATTTCCTTTCGAAGTGGTTTTCCAATCTTAGCCTCAACAAATGACGAAAACCAAAACGGATTTTTTGGGAGCGGTGTAGGATTTTCACCTGGTCTTTGGACTTTCAAGAAAATTTTTCGCCCGTCAAAATTTGACGAACGCATATAGGGGGGAATGGGGGATGAATCTACATATATTGTAGGTCCCCCACCCCCGGGGGGCGCGCCATCCATGGCACGCGTTTTTTCAAATGCCTTTTTCCACTATCGTTGGTAAGCAAAAATTTCGTATACCAGAAAAGAAATCACTCCCCCTAACACCAACTTTGCAATTTTTTACACCTCCTTATAATTTGTTTCAGATTCGAATTTCAAGATATTCCACTTATTTGGCACCCCTTCTACGATTGCTATAATCTTACTCGAATTGAAAAAACTTTCGAGTAGCCCAGACACACACCCGAACTGCTCGAATCGAGTAGGAGCTTTTCGTGTCTAGCACTGTAAATCGCACTACTACACACTGGGTGCTCGGTATTCGTGTGTTATGGAAATGTCGCTATTGATTAAGCGACCCCACTTGCACTACCACTCACTCAAATTTCCGGTATTTGTTTTATTGGGGATCGCGTGTAAACAATTCTAACGAATCGCCCAATACCGAAATTGAAAATACCGGAAAATACGCACTCAAACCTTAATTTGTCCACGGATTTCACTCGCACGGAAAGTTTCGTAGCAGCCAAAGCAATTTGACCGTCCTTAGCATCCATAAACCGTAAGTAACGCATCCAATAACTGGCAAGAAATTCGGAGAAAAAATAAACCGTACTTGTCTATGCCAGTGCATCCAGACGGAACTCACGGATCTGAATCTGAAATCTGAATCTGAAATCTGAATCTGAAATCTGAATCTGAAATCTGAATCTGAAATCTGAATCTGAAATCTGAATCTGAAATCTGAATCTGAAATCTGAATCTGAAATCTGAATCTGAAATCTGAACCTGAATTCTGAATCTGAAATCTGAATCTGAAATCTGAATCTGAAATCTGAATCTGAAATCTGAATTTGAAAACTGAAATCTGAATCCGAAATTAAATTCCGGATCCTGAATCGGAGATTGCAAATCTCAACCTGAAAACTTAATCTTAAACAAAAAAACTATACTTTGAATAATTTCTTCTAACAGTATTCATTGAAGCTTTCATTCGTATTCAGACTAGGTTCAACTTTTTGTAGTCTTATTCTCCATTTTTAATTTTTCAAGATCAAGCTTCATAAGGTTTCAAAGACTTTTAATTCTCAAACGTGCTGCCATTAAACAGTTTCTCGATTGGATTTCCAATTTCCATTCGTTCAAGCAACCTTTCTTAAGCAAAAGTTGTATCCCAATAAGACTCGAGTCATAGCTTAAATCTTGGGTCCATCGTTTCGGAGTGTAGCTAACAAAATATTACTTGAACCCATCCATCCCAACCATATTTAATCCTTCACGGATTGGCAAATGCAAAAAAGAAACAGAAACAGCTAGGGAAAAAAATTAAAGACAACCGGCACGGAAAGAGAATATTTTCCTTTCCCAAAATCAAAAATTTCCATACTTTTTCCGCTCGACTGAGCTTATTCGCCCCGAAAAGAGTTGTTGGCCGCACAGACGATGAGAATTTTCCCCGACGGTTGGAAAAACCGGTGATCGAGGACGCCAAAGGGAGGATTTTCCATTACCGGCAACAGTCGAGGGAAGCAGAAAAAAAATATTGAAGAAGGGATTGCGTTTCTGTATTCGTGATGGAACAGTGATTTTCGATGTCTTCGCAATCAAATCATTCCAACCAACGTCAACGACAACGTAAGAGAAGAAAAGACACCTTGGAGTTGTCGTTCCCGTCGGTGATTTTTTTCGTTCTGTTTCTTTCGAGTCATGGCGAATGGTTTTTTTCTGAGCCTTGAGGAAAATAGGACCTGAATTTTATGATTATGATAATAGTCTTCCCTTCGGGAAATCCTGGCTAGAAAGCTGGCTGGCTAAAACACATGGGTTCTGACTTTTTGCGTTCGATTTATGCTCTGGAACCCACATGATGATGTGAATACAAATGCATTTTGAGTTCGATGATCGAAATTTATTTATCCACTGCAGAAGAGTATTGATGGTGTAAGAATCGTTTGGATTCGAAACCTTATCCATCTCAATTTTTTGTAATACAGAAAAAATATTCAACAAGTTACACAGAGTTTCACAACTCTATTCTTGCAGACACGTGTCTTTAACAAATGCATTCATTTTTTTTTATTGAAAATGTACATGTGAAATGGAATCGATCCTGCGTTCCATCAGTCGCTAAATGATAACGATAATCCAACAAGCATCAACCTTGTCAAAACGGAGAAACATATCGAAATATTAATCAAATATCGATGCCGAAACAGCTTTCCCTGTGCTGCTGTCTGCCTGATTAATATGTTTCGCAAAGCATTTGCGATCGATGCTGGGTCAATCCATTTTCATAAGCTGAAATTTTCCCCCCGGGTAAACTTTGGGCATCCATACTGATAAATCACCATAACACATTAACACCGGCCAAAGCTTCATATTTCCGATAAAACCATACCCATCATCCTGTGGTTGTTCATATTGTAGCGATAAATATTTGATGCGGTTCGGTTTTTGTGCGAAATGTTAAGCTGTATTTATAGAACGCCCCGCAGAACTTCCGATGATGAATCCTCAATAATTAATCTAGTCCAAATATGAGGGTTTTGTCTGGGATACGGCGCGTGAAATAAAAACATAAGCAGACTCCATGTTGTTAATGCTGATGATGTTTTGGTGCTGAAGCATAAAACTTCCTACGAGGGACACATGTAGAGAGCACCATTACTTCCGACCGGAAGTTCACTACTGTGGAAAAACACAATGGCGATTTTCGCTGCCATTGTTGATGACGATCATGTTGTTACTCTCTTTAATGTTCAATTTTCGGTGATATACGAACGTTTTTTCTACACAACATGAAGACAACGAAAGAAAAAAATCTTACTGTGCGATGACAGTAAAATGGGCTGTGGCGTGAAATGTCTAGATCCTACAAGAAAGCAATCTATTTTATGATGTTTCGGTAAAAGATGACACCGCTATTTTATGGCACATGGTTGGTGGTACAGCGCTCAGCTACTCAGCAGATTTTACGATCTCCCAGAGATCTGATGAGTGGTGGTGGGAGAGTTACTTTTGCGCAAGAGTCTACGGTGTGGCTGCTACTTACTTATTATTTTTACTTGTTCTAACGAAGACGGACGGTGCTTTTGATTAGGGATGCCAGGTGTATCCAGAGGTTGATTGTTTTATTGTTTCATTTGTTTGAGTGAAGAGATTCTCAAGATAAATATAAAATTCTCTTACTCATTTTAAAAAATCATTAAAAGAAAATTGATACGAAAGCCAAAACGTTGGTAAAGTGTCACAAATAAACAAAAAAAAAAATTAAAAGAAATCAGTACTGAAGTTATAAAATCGCTTGGTGTATCTTTGTACCTGAAAATAATCACACTTTCGTAGGTGATGGAAAGAATCAGAGAATTATAAGGTATCAAAGAACGAGAGAACATAAGCCGTAAATATCATGAAATTTTCGAAAAAGGTACAGCGGCTCTCCGGCAGGACTTGAACCTGCAATCTCCGCTTCAGTACAACGGCGCGTTAGCCAATTTCACCACGGTGAACGTGATGAAATCGGCGAACACGAGCAATCGAGCTCTGCCGATTAACTGCTGGACCTTCTATCGAAACACCATGTATATCCCGCATTCAGGGTTGCCAACATTTTTTTTTTTTTCAAAAATCAGGGGACTGGTGAAAAAACAATCAGGCATAATCAGTCTAAGATAAAGTAACGGAAAGTTCGCTAAAAGTGATGACTTTTTTTTGGTCACCGCTCCTCATTTTTCTCTAATATGTGTTGTGAACATAATTCTACTGAATCAAAGCATCGAAGCAAACGATCCCTTTAATTCTTTTTTTTAAATAAGAATTCAAGGGAATCTTTCAATTGCTTTGATTCAGACACATTTCCACTTTTTCACTTCACCAATTGTACCTAATCCAGTCCCTTACTACCCATTTTTCAACACATTCGCAAAAATCAGGCAAAACCAGGCATATTTTCAAAAATCAGACAAATTCAATGACTTATCAGGTTGTCATGCATCGCCTCGAAAAATCAGACAATGCCTGAAAGTTGTGGCATTTTGGCATCTCTGACCGCATGTGATCTTTCCCACTATTGATCTCTCTTGTTTCTCTAACCCCACCCATCGACTCGGGATTTTAGCCGAGCAAGCACATGGTCGATTGCTTCGGGTTTGCCGCAACTTACGGTCAGATGATCTGAGGAAAAGAATTAGATGAAATCTGTCGGTTGCTTTGATGCTTTGATTCAGTAGAATTATGTTCACAACACATATTAGAGAGAAAAGGAGAAGCGGTGACCAAAAAAAAGGGCATCACTTCTAGCGAACTTTCCGTTACTTTATCTTAGACTGATTTTGCCTGATTTTTTTCACCAGTTCCCAGATTTTTGAAAAAAAAAGTTAGCAACCCTGCATGCGGGATAGACATAGTGTTTCGATAGAAGGTCCAGCAGTTGATCAGCAGAGCTCGATTGCTCGTGTTCGCCGATTTCATCATGTTCACGGTGGTGAAATTGGCTAACGCGCCGTTGTACTGAAGCGGAGATTGCAGGTTCAAGTCCTGCCGGTGAGCCGTTGTATCTTTTTCGAAAATTTCATGATATTTAGGTACGACTTATGTTCTTTCGTTCTTTGATACCTTATGTTTCTCTTATTCTTTCCATAAACCACGAAAATGTAAAAGAAATCAATCAATGAGGGGAATAGCATTTAAAGAATCTGATAAGTAGAAACATTTTATAAACTTAATATTCTTTTTGTATTCAAACTTTTTTACATTCAGTTACGTTACGTTTCAGTTTTAAAAATATTACCCAAGTAACACAGATTAAGTCGGCAAGCATAGGAAAGTTTTATTATGGTTTTATAACGGCTTCATTGGATGCAGCTCGTTTTGTTTATTGTATAAAAAAAAATCTTCTGTTTTATTATAGTCATGAGAAATGCTATCTTCAAAATTCTTCAAATCTCCGAAAGGACCCACCGAAAAACACCGTATGTTTAAAGTATTTTGAAGTTTAGCGGAAGCCACGATCTTTAATTTTATTATGTCAGATTGCAAAATTTGGCTCCTTACAGCTTTACCCTTTCACCCAATACCAATATTGTGGAGGTTTCATACGATTTTTAGTCATTAAAAGCGGCAGCCGCCATGTTGGGTTTCAAGATGGCGTCGGATAGTGAAATTCATCTTTTTGTTTAGCTCTTTCATTAATTACCCATATTGTGGGGGTTTCATTGGATTTTCAGTAATTCACAGCATTTTGAAGTAAAGCGGAAACTATCATATTGGACTTCAAAATGGTATCAGATAGAGATATTCGATTTCTACTCGAAGTTAACTCACGAAAACGAAAAAAAAATTAAGAAATTCTAACAGGTCTTAAAAAAGTTTTATTTAAGCTTTGGTAGGCAATGTTTGAAAATATTATGATTTTTTTTTTAATATTTAACCCTTCGTTTCATAAAATAACAAGTTTGCAACAATTAATGTATGGAAAAAGTGAAAAATCGTATTTTATTTTAATTTTTTTTCTTGATGTACTCATCATTTCCAACTGTAAAAAATGATTTTTAAGGAAAAATAAAAAATCATGAAATGAAGGGTTAATGGCATTTCGGCGAATTGAAGTCTAGTTGAATGAAAACGCGAGAGTTCATCTTGTCGAAATGCCGTTTAAATATTAAAACAATTTGTAAAGTCGAGAAAAATTTAAAAGAAATGATTTTATTGAAGCTTATTAACCCGATCTAAACATTTTAATTTTTTTATTTTATTCGGAACGTTAAGGTTAATTTAAAACAAATATTTCAAGTGGTTGATTATCAAAATAGGTTGAAAATTTAAGAATTAATTCACCTTCAATATGCGAAAAAGAAATATCAAATTAATGTTAAGCAGTCTAAAACATTTGATTCTAAGCTCAAGTCCTTTTGCTCTACTGAGATGTTTTTGAACTAAATTTTAAGATTTAGCGATATCACATTTCAAGTAATGATCAGCTTACTTAGTTCTAAAAGGCTGTAGACTAGTGTAATTTAAGTTACTCAAGAAACTAAACCTGATCCACATTTACTCAGCAAGATACACATTTATTATTTATTGGCAATGCACAGTGATCCAGAAATGAAATTTAGAAGGAACAAATTATTAGCACTTTTCCCTTTAGTTTGAAACATTTGATATCCTAGACAATCTTTCACAACAACTAAAGGCGGTCAATCTGAATGAACTAATTTTCAGGTGTTTCATAACGTTTCAGAGATATGAAAGTTATTTTCTAACTGAAATAAGTAACAATTTTTTAAAAAGTGATAATTCATGAAACTATGTCGATAACATTAAACATGTATCTCTTAAACCATAATGTTTATTGCAATTTATTTTCATAAAGTTAGGGTGGTCCTACAAAAAATTGTGTAAGAATATAACTCTTTAAGAGCTACGATAACTCGAAATGGGGCAAGTCGAAAATTATATCGTTGATTGCGTTTGGAAGTTCATCTGGTGGAATATTTTTGTTTAAACATAAAATCGCAGTTTGAAATTTAGTAAAAAAAACGCTAAAATCTCTGGAAAAATAGAGATAATTAGTATCTGAGTTCATCAAGATCTTAGAAACTACAGAATCGATTTATATTAAATTTGGCATGAAGAAGTTTAACGGGTAAGCAAATGTTCTTGGGAAGCTTCGAGTCCCTTCCATTTAACGGAGGGAAGGCTCCCATACAAAATAATCGGAGAAACGATAAAATACGTTTGAGTTCAATCATGTGACAAGTAAATCTCATCTAGTCATTGAGTGCTTGTCTAAACGGTATCATAAAAACGCAGCCCGAAAATAAAAATAATTAGTTTTAAAATTTGTTTTAATGATGTTTTACTTTGTTCATTTCCTTCTTGACATTATTCAAACCACGATTAATATATCTTAACTTCCGAAAGAGAGTTTCGTAAAAACACGCATTAAACAAATAACCTCTATTATAGAATATGGTCCCTTTTTTCTCTTAAATGTCTCAAACAGCAATAAAAATTTTGAAAGCGTTTCATTCAGCCCTATATCAGCGAAGCATGTTTTGATTTGGTATGAACAATTGGCGTTGAGGACCAAAACAATGAAAAAAGTGAGAAATAAGAGTAGTACTTATGTTTTTTACAAAAATCGTGAATATATTTTTAAAAATTTCTGTGGAAAAATGCATAACATTGATTCTTTAAATTATTCGTACAGATAACTGCATTTCTAGACGTTTTCTAGTATTCCAAAGGCTTTAAAGGAGGTTTCAAAGATATTTCCCTCAAGGAATTTTACAGTTGAGCGTTAATACGTTAATTTGATGCTTTATTTCTTCTTAGACATGACGTAAAGTTATGAAAACAAAGATTCTGGGTTAATGTTGAATCATAAAAATCAGGTTGGAATTCTAAAACTTTATTTTTTTTTTTCAGGAAATCACATTTATCAAATTTCACTCCATAAATGGCAGCACCATCTCGCAGTAAAAACCAAATTGAGTCTAAATAATTTTCTGGGTTTAATAAGGCCCATATTAATAGTTTTCAACTTAGGATTGTTGGGTTTAACGCTGAAATTAAGCAGCTTAATAAAGTATTAAAGCTTAGATGCGAAATTCCTTGATGCGTTAGGATTTTTTTTGAATACTAGAAAATGCTTAATAATGCACATGCAGTGATCTTTCGAAATAGTTCGTAGAAGCATTGTTTTGCCTTTTCACACAGTACATTTTTAGAAATAAACTTATGAGTAATACTATTCTTATTCAGCACCCTTTTTTTCATATTTTTGGTCCTCAACGCTTGATCAATTGCTTGATTTATCCTTTGAACAATTTGAAACAAATTTAAGAAGAATATTTTCATTAGTAACAATCCTTTTTTTAACAAATAAAATACATAGCCAAATCATGCCAAAATTGATTAAATTTGCTTGATTAATTCTCAAGGTAAACAAAAAAAATCTTTTCTGAAGCACCCAAATAAGTTCTCGGGTAAAAAAAAAAATTATTGAAGATCCACTTCTCCCTTTTTATATCCTAATAAAATAATAATTTTTCGTTCCAAAATTCCCTATTACACCAAAATAAGTTCCATTTGCTCGAATAGTTTCCAAGTAGTTAAAAAAAATTGTGAGCCCCCTCGCGTTTTTCCATCCTCTCACTGAAAAAAACGAAGAGTTGAAAATTATCACAAAAATATTTGTCATATTCAAATACTTTCCCATGCATGATTTAGATTCATTTGCTTGATTAGTTCTCGAGTTATGCAAATAATTGTAATGGAGCCCCCCTGCCACCGTCCCATCTCCCCACTGCGCACTGGAAGGAAGAAGGAGTGAATGATTTATAAAATATCCATCGTTCAGAAACTCCCTCGCATGCCGAATTTGATTTAATATTTTTTATCTTTCCCTCCTTTATACCTGCCTCTCTCTCCGGTGGATGAAGGCAGATGATTTAACTGATCATACAATTTTTTTCAGTATTCGAATACCCTTCGATACCAAATTGGGTACGATTTCCTTGATCAGTTGCCGAGTTACACAAAAAATTGTAAGAGAGGTTCCCTCCCTTTTCTATCGTTTCACTAGAATTGAAAAGAGAGGGGGGCCAAATAAATTCGTTGGAAAACCCTCCTCTACTCTTTCTATCCCCGTACTGGAATGAGTCACAAACTATCATGGAAATATTTTTTGTACCCATGCAAAAGTTGGATTCATTGGCTCGATTATTTCTCGAGTTATACAAAAACTATCATTGGAGTCCCTCTATCCACATCCTATTCCCCAACTTAAAGGAGGAAGGGGTATCCATCTAGTTTAGGAACATTTCCTGTAACCAAATACACTCCCATGCCAAATCTGGTTCCATCTGCATGATTAGTTCTCGCGTTATTCGAACATGTTATATTCTTACTATATTACACTTCTATGACTTTCATTTACATACCTGAGAAGATATACCTTGTTAATTAAAATACTCTCTCATTACAAAAATTTAGGATTAAAACAAAAGTATTTTTAGTTGGAATTTAATGATTGATGAAACTTAAATTCAAAATTCCTATTTAATGAATGTTCCTTAGGAGTCTACACCTGGCATCCCTCCCTACCCAAAAGTGATATTGTGCCATTGTACCGAGACGATGCTGAATGTGCAAAAAAAGGAGTAGACGAAATTGCAATCCTGACATAAAGCAGGATGCTCTCTCTCTCTAGTCTGATGATGATAGAAGTCTATCAATGGGAGGTACACACTTGTGATTGGCTTCTCCTGCTGACGGAGCTGTTACTTCCACTCCTTCGCCGGAAGCTGCCACCGGAAGCAGATAATTCCTGTCCTGGACCCGTATTTGCACTGGCAGACGAATTTTCCCGCACCAACTCCTTGGGGGTACCGGAACAGGAAGGAGGTCCCCCGCGCTGCTCAGTTGGGCTGTTTCCCACGGCCACTACCGATCCGGACCGGGACGACAGACCCTTGGCACTATTGGCACTACCTTTGATGCTTCCCCGGGCACTTCCACTCCCACCACCCATGGATCCACCCAACTCGTCACTTGCCATGCTGTTACTTTTGAAGTAAGCTTTGTCACCCATCTTGGTGTAGTAGCACTTTTGATTGCAGCTCTTCTGATTTGAATACTACCGAATGGAACTCTTCCCCCAAACTTATTTGTAGAAGTCCCGCTGTTCGTCGTAAGATTACCAATCACACATTCACCACCCCCACTCATTCACATTTGGCTTAGCAATTGTGGGACTTGATTCGATTTGCTCTTCTTCTAGTTGTATAGCCCCTGGCTGCAGTCGGTTTCTTGCTTTAAAACCCCACAAGAAAGAAGAAAAGGTGAAGCAACCAGAAAAAAGAACATCAAAATCAAAGAGGATTTCCCTGTTTTCGATTCACTTTTCACTGGCAGTCGTCGTCGGGTGCCACTTTTGGTCTGGCTTTCTTTGAGTACCGAGCTACCCTTTTTTCCCACCAGCTAGAGGTAGCATGGTAGCTTATATTCTAATCTAAGGCTAAATCTCATTTCACTTTGGAACTTTTCGGCGTGGACTTTTCTTATCATCCCGGATGGGTGTTTGTGAGTGTTTGTGTTCGGTGCGTGTGCATTAGTTTGACTGCTGCCACACTGATTTGGTGAATGGAAATTGCTGTTTAGGGTCGTCGTGTATGCGTAAAATAAAAAGAACTAGCTTTGAATATTTTATTAAAAGTTTATAGGAGGAAATCGATAAAACATATTTTGAAAATCAAACTATCTTAATATTCACTGTATGCATAAAATTTTTAAACAATTTATTTAATTTTATTGATTATTGTTTCAATTATTACAAGGTTTTTCCTAAATAGATCGAAACAGCTGCTATCAAGCCTTAGCCCGTGGATAGCCCGATGATTCTCAAAATTTTTAAAAAGTACGGACTCGCTAGGTTGTGACCGTCAATGACGGAAGTTTTTTGAGAAATTTTTCAAGATCTGCTGCCGTCCAATTTTTTTACAACACTTTCTTTATTTCAGGCTTATATAAATCCAACTGTTTTTGCATCACAGAATGCGAAAATAGACATAGTGTTGGAAAGAAAATTGTCGGCCGCAGATCTTGAAAAATAAATAAAAGAAAATTCTTAATGTCATCTTATTAAAAAAATCATTTCAGGAATAGTTTCAAAATGAGCAATATTGTTATTATATCCTGGAAAAATATTAGAAATAAATTTTTAAACCAAAAACAATCTTTTATATTGAGATATTTAAGATGGTTATGCTATGATTGGAGATAGACTGATGCTTTTTTCCGAAACATGCGCTTTAATAATGTGGAGTCAAATCTAAGGGTTTGTAATTTTTGCATGATATACATTTAAAAACACTTTCCAGTGAACAAATAGAGCCAAATGGTCTTCTACAAAGTTGTAGTCAACAGTTTTTGGAAAACTTGGTCGAAACATCGCATCACAAATATTTGACTATTTTTAAACGAGTAATGATTTTTTGAAACTTGAAATGTTAATGTGTGTCGAAAAAACCATTATTTTCCTGTAATTTTTGTAAATGAATTCGTACAAGAAATATGTTCTCTGAACATGTGAATGAAATTAATATTTGCACATTTTTTTCTCAGAGAGCAAAGTTATATCTGGAGACGTTCGTGAGTTGTATGGAACTTTTGAACAAAAACTTTTACTTTTCAAACAGTAATTTCTTGGATTGGTGCAAACCAAAAAAAAATCATAACGGCATGACTTAGTTTAAATATCAACTGTTTGATTGTGAAATTTTGGAAGATAGTTTTTTTATACTCGAGAAAGAAATTCATAAGTTGTAAATTATGAATTCAAATTGCTGAATTTAAAGACCCTTTGAAAGAGAACATCCTCATTTCTAGTTTATAAGTCGAATTTTCATCATTTTAATAATGTTTAAGTCCATTGCGATGATGGCGCCATGCTTGCATGTTGCCTCCACTTTTGTAACTATATGCTATTTTGGTAAGTTTCATACGACTTCTTCCTTATGTTTTTTTTTTAAATTCCATTGTCCCTGCGATATACCTTTTAAAATGTTGCTGGGCGTACTCTTCTTTATGTGAAATTTTACGAAATGTTCTCTTTTTTATGAGAGCCCTTTAATCAGAAAAATGAACTTGTTTATTTCAGTTAAGGATGTATGATTTCCATATATTATACAAGCAAATGCGAAAGAAGTACAACTTTAAAAAATTTAATACCTTACCTAAATATCCCGTAATCATGGAGGCATCTTTGAGACGTAATTTACAGTGCGCGCAATATGTGCCTTTGAGTATGAAATAAACCCCCGAACAGTTTCAAAGAGCACAAAACCAATATTCTCAAATTTTTTGTAGCGTAAATATCTAACATATTGTTTGTTTAAAACGTCTCTAATAAAATAAAATAAAATTTTAAAAGAAATATTTTTTGTTAAAAGGAAATATATGCGTCTAAAATCTCTTTTTGAAATTAAGTAGTTTATCGTGTTTTGTAAGGTATGTCAGCATGTACGTCTCGGTGGTCGAGTGGTTAGCGTGGTAAGACGGTAATCGCTGGTCTACTGATGGCATGGGTTCGATTCCCATCTCGGTACTGGGTGTTAAATGTTAGTCTTAAGTTGTCCACGTCGTTTATTCAGTCTGTAGGGCCTAAATCGGCTAAGATGGTGAATGTCTGTTTTATAACATCAATACTACTTTTCTTCCGAATAATCCAAAAAGGAAAATTCAGCACCTGACTTTTCCCTTTTCATTATTTGAATAATATTTAAGAGAAAGTTTATAATTATCAAATACATCATACCTAAGCTTTCAGATTCTTTTCGGGTCGAGCAAATCCGAGCATTTTTACCCAAAAATAGGGCGCAATCCGGGTATCAGAGTATAGAATTTTCATTAAAGAAAACCGTGCAATATCCGGGCAAATCTAACAAAATTTTAGGCATTCTTCTGAAAATTTAAGTGAAAAATGGACCCAAAAAAATCATGTTTTATTGATTCACATCAGCGGTGTTAAATGCAAATTTAACATGTCCAAAAAAACGTTTAAAAGTGTTTTTCTATGAAAAAAAAACCTCTAAAAATCATACATTATGTCAAAAAATCTAGCTTTGGTTTGGATTTTGTATAGATTTTTGATAATTCCGGGCATTTTCTGCGATATCTGGGCAACTAGACCATACAGGGCGTTTTTTTTTTCTTTGAAAAATCGGACAAGCACAGAAAAAACCAGGCAACTAGGAATACTTGGCCATACCTATGTACTTCTTCTAACAAACTGACAGTGATTTTAAATTACATCTTTCGATTATTTATTTAATAAATTTTTCTTTACTCTTTTGAAGCAAATTTAAAATTGTACTCTTTTTGGTATAGCAGGATATGGTAACCCTAGACTAAATGCTCTTCTATTATTGGAAACAAGGGACATTCATATAAGATAAATAGAAAATTAGGAACAATTCAAACAATTTTCAAACGATCTTCATCAAATTTTGTAAGCATCAGGCAAAATGCACTTGCATGCACAATGCACTGCATACTTTTGAAACACGAGGGTCCCATACAAAGTATACAAATATTACGGCACTATCAGAAAAATGTCCAATTTTATTTGATTCAATGGAATTCAGTAAACAACAATTGCCGCAGCCCGTGGCGAAGAGGATAGCCTTCAATTCTTCTAAGCCAGTGGGCATAAAATCGAATCCCGATCATGGCATTCATATTAGAAGAACATTAAAAATGCCAATCGAGCGCAACAACAATGGTTAAAATCGGTCATTATTTGACGAAACGGCATGCATTTCACATTGAGTGTTCTGGTCGGACATTTAGTCGCCTCATTAAAACAGTGATGAATGTCACCCTTAAAAAAGTTAGCCAATTTTTGAAGCTTAATACTCTGTTGTGGTATGAGCCTACTTGGTTGAATGATTCATGATTGATTCATTGATTCATTGATTCATTGAAATGATTTACCGTGGTTGAATTGAAAGGAATCTTTCGATTGCTTTGATTCAGAAGCTTAATAACTTTTTTATATCAAGTTTAATTGAAATGCAACCTTCTGATGAAATATTTGTCATAGATTAGGCTTCAAGAAAACCTGTTTTTGAAAGAAATCGGTCGAAGAAGACAGAAGTTATTGACGAAAAACTGGTTTTTCATGTTCCTCTCGAACAAAATGTCTAAAAATCCCATACAAACTTCAGGCTCGTTGAGCGACCCCTTCCCGTGGTCCGATCTGGCCCAAATTTGGCATGAAATCTTGTACTAGGCCCAGGATCAATTTCAGCCTGCAGCGTATAACTTTTTCAAAAGTCGGGTCATTTGAGGCAGTCTAATGTCTATTCTGCGCAATAAGGTTAAGTCCATTTATCTTTTAAAAAAATTCTTATGAGAGTTCTAACAAGCCACTGTTAATATAAAACTGTAAAAGTTTTTGGGAAAAAAATTTCTTTCTGATTTACTGCTGATTTTAAACATTCAATTTATAAGTAAAATTTCTGTACAAGTTAATAGTTTATGATTTTTTTTTCGGTTTGTTTTTAACGGTTATCTAGACAGATCCATAAAAATGCTAATGATATAAACCACTATCAAAAAATGTCAAGCGAAATGTTCTTCTCTAAACTCAAAATTTTTAATTCTTTATCAAATTTTGATGAACGACTAAAGTACATCTAGAGTAACAATCTCGACTCAGAACTAAGGACAAAATCTGAAAATCTAATCCCTGCAGTCGGATTCCGGTACTTAAAGGAAATCACCAAAAATCGCTTCTTGAAAAGAAATTCTAAAATTGTCGTTCTCTTCATAAAAATGTCTTTTCTTCTTGGCTGATTCCGAAAAAGTTAAGAGAAAGAAAAAAAAACAAATGTAAGAGAAGAAAAAAGTATAGTTCACCTATTTACCGCTAGACGTCTTTTACGTTTGTTGTCGGTGAGACTTTTCAAAATGACTTATTGTTGGCACCGTCTTTCTCCCATGACAGTTTGTTTCCCGATATTGAGCACGGCAATTAGATTAAAATTATATTTGAAATTCTGAAAACTATTTGTAACAGCAATGTTCAATATTGCTAGATAAAATACTTCAAATCTTGCTCACAACCGTACATGCAATTGAATATGAAAAAAACATATCGTTGAGATTGAGGCTGATATTAAGATTAATTTAATAGATTTTTCTTTCCTTGTTTCAAAATATCTTGAAATCTCTTGAGTTTCCATCCACTCCAAGATGTCATAAAAGTTTTTGGTTTTTTATGTCAACCCGGTAAACTTCGTTTTACCTTCTTAAGTATAAATCGTAATAGATGTTTAATTTCATCTACACGTCCTTAACTGCACCGTGCTCGCGAATAGATTCTTATGGAAATCGTAACAAATAAAGTTGAATGTGTATTGGGACCACCTTTCATAAAAAGTGAGATCCTTGAAACTATTATACAAACTATCTCTGACCCAAAAAACCCTCGGATACCAAATTTCACTTCTTTTCGACCGACCATTGATACGTGATGTTGTTACAAAGAAAACGCCTCCAATTTTATATATAAGAATATGTGAAGAGATTATTTTGTATGGGGACCCCCCTTTCATCAAAAGTGAAATTGTTGAAACTATTATACAAACCATCTCTGACCCAAAAAACCTTCGGATAACAAATTTCATTTTATTACGACCGACCATTCATACGTGATGTTGTTACAAAGAAAACGCCTCCATTTTTATATATTAGATGACATGAATGGAAATGTAATAACATTAATTTCGTTCTTGAAAATTATTTTATATTTAACTGTATAATTGGCTTATATTTATGAAATTGGGCCATTATTTAATCTATGGAAAATATTTAAACCAATGGAAAAAGACTAATTTTTATTTAACTTTTTGTGATATTTTAATCACATTTAGAACTTCAAAAAACATACAATGAAAGATTCCATAAATTCGCAGAGTCGTATTTCTACAGAAAACGGATTAAATGTGCATATATCAAATTCTTGAGTTTATTGAAGTGTCGTATTTGATGTTATAAGAACATCATTTAAAAATAAATTTCACATTTCAGAGTTGATACGCACAAAGTAACCAAAAGCGTAAATTAAAAGTCGATAAACCTCAGATTTGATCCTCTGTATGTTGAAATTCTATGATTTAATGCTAGAATTGGTGACCCTACCGATCTTTTCATTATCAATTCATCACTATCGGTTGATTAAATGTAATGGAGCAGAACGGCAATTTTTTTTCATCAAAATTCTATGATCCTCAAAAAAAGAATACAGATATAAAATCATGGAAAAAAAAATTGTTTCGGAACTTTTCTTATAATCAGCTGTAGTCTGTAAAACCAAGCAATTTTATTATTTCAATATGAGTTCTCAATCTTTGTGAATTCATATCAATCAAAAAATTTTCAATATGACTTCAACAAAATGAGTTATCTTTGAGGAAAAATACCCATTTTTAAGGACTTTTTGGATTGAAGGTCGTTTTCTAAACAGCACTAAAATCAAAACTTTTTTTTTTGAAAGCATCTGATAGAAGACATTTGGACAACTTCAAAGTGGTAAAGTTTATTAAAAATCGATTCAGTCGTTTTGATTTAATAACCAAAACAATAATCCGCGTCTAAATGATCCTAACTGGCTAGTTTCCTTTTTTTGAAGGGTGGTTCTAGTAACCCTATTCAAAAGTCTAAAAATGAGAAATTTTAGAGCTTCTCATTTTAGAAAAAGTCAAAAAATTTCATGAATCTGTCTTTAACCATTTCTGAGATGTCGCTTCGAGAACGTACAGTTCGGGACACATAGACTAAGGATGCCAGATTGCCCGCTTTTATCCGAGTTTGCCCTGACATTAACGGCAAAATTTTTGAAGAGTCCGGCCTCTCCCGGTTGCCCGGATTTCAATGAAAAATGCTCGGATATAGCCCAGATTTATTCACTTTGTTTGGAAAATCAAACCAAAAAAACACAACGAACGCCTCGAAAACGAAATTTGTTCAGCATGTTTTATAAAAAAATATCACGAAAAGTTTTTTTTGGATGCCAAAAATACGATTAAAATCTTTCGATGAGTTTTTATGGAAATTTTTTTTTCCATTTGTTTTCTTGATTTTTGTTGAGTATTTTCTGGGATTTGAGAATACTTACTCGGATATTGGCCGGATTTATTGAAATAAAATGTCCGGATTTTGCCAGGTTTTTATTTAAGTTTGCCCGGTTTGTCCGGCCTGGATACGCCCCAAAAAAAATCTGGCAACCTTAATATAGACCCTAACTGCAAAGGAAGGCTTAAGGACAGCTTGTTGATCAAGTGGGTTGACCGAAGCTTTGGATCAAATATAAAAGTTTTTGGATTCAATAAAATTTGACTGATTTGCCGTAAATTTGAATTAAAAATTACTTTTCGAGATTATTTTTTTCTTGATTTTAATTGTAGATATTGGGTTGTAAATTTTGAGATCGAACGCCCGGATTTTGCAAGGTTTTTAGATAAAATGGACCGGTTTTTCCGATTTTCTGATTTCAATTATATTTTAAATCTAAATTTGTTATCAAAGGCCAGATTGTAGAATCTGTATCCAGTTTAATATTCTAAATTTTCAGTTCGGTTCATCATTGGGACAAAATCCTGTTTTAAATCTTGGTTTTGCATTTTACACCAACATAAGATACAATGTTCTAAACTCATCATTACGAAATATTGAAAGAAAGTATTTAAAATAACAAACCATTTTAAAGATTTGAATTGAAATATAAAAAAGTTTCATAATGGTGATCCAGAATTAAAAATTTTGAATGATGGAACTCCATGATTCGGAATCTCCAATCAGATTCACACAATTACGAATAAATAATTAAAGAAATTATTTTTATAGAAAACCAAAGATTCCGAATTAAAATAAGCGATTTTTGGTTAAGGATTATGTCTGCTCTATTCATAATTCTTGGGAATTTTTGTTTGGAATTATGATTCAGAAATCGATTTCAAAATGCAAATTCAAAATTTTAATTTAGGCAGAATTCAGATTCGGAATTAAATCACAAAATTGCCCAAAAACACAAAACAGGTAAACTACTAAACTACTAAAAATAAAATAATATCTGAACTCATTTATGAAATTCTTAATTTAAAATTCAATTTTTTTCACAGGATTTTAATGATGAAATAAATTTGAAGTGATAATTCGTTGTTGATAAAAAAAAATAAATTTTCATGTTCAGAAAAATTCTGCAGTTTAACATTATTAATATTGTTTATAATTTAAAAACAAGAAATAAACATGAATCTGAATATATCGAGTTTACACTAGATGAAAATAGATCTGATTTGATTCCCAAATATGTTTTTCTTTCAAATGGAGCCTTCAAGATCCCTCATTTATTTTTTAAAGCCTTTAAAAACTGAACATCTTTGGGACTTATTTTTGGAAGTAATGATTTCAAATGAACATCTAATAATATTAAAGAACATAAACCCGAATAAAGAGATACTCTTAGTATAACTTGTTTTTTTTTAAACTATTCTTTATGTATGCATTTTTCTAGCAAAAATGTTTAAGGAAATATTTTGTCACCAAACAATTTAACACCCCTCCCCCAAGAGGCTGTTCTTCCTACGGCCCTGCCTTCAGATTACACAGTACAATCAAAAGGCTAGTCTCTAAACATACTAACTTGGCCAGCTATTACTCTATTTGATTATATTTGACGGATTCGCCTTTTTTAGAATTCAATACCGATATATTCCTTCTAATTCGCATTTAAGCCTCTACTGCATGGACTACGAATCCACTGAGAAAATAAAATTGTCAACGGCAATCATTTTTTTTGACCTCTTACTCTGCAATTCATGCCAAAAAAATACAAAATTGTTTTTTCAATAGTTTTTTCTGTTTAAAATGTATTAGCAATGTGTTGTAAAGGTTTTATAAAAGCTTATTGATTTTTTATGCATGTCAATAGTTTGAATTATTTCACAGTACGGAATTATGCTAAAAATGTAAAAAAAACTCCGAGAACATATATAGTCTCTTACGCAGTAAAGGGCTAATAAAATATTTTGACAAAGCGAAAGTTACAAACTTTTTAAATTAAATGAACATGATTGACATAAGAAACTGCGTGTTCTCAATCATTTTGCTACACTAAAACGACAATCGGAAACCATAATAAACCGCTCGAAGCACTTCATCCGATTTGTCAAATTGAAGCAAATACACTAACATTTTAGTTTTTCATCGTTTCAAATGCCAACCATTAACTCTCGAGGAGCCAAAGAAACATTCAAAAGGTGCAACTTATGTGTCTGCTTTCACCCAAAGCTCAAATAGTAAATTTATTTTGTGGAGCAGCTCTTTTTAGACAATTTTCCTCAGTCACAGAGGAGATTTTGGCTCCGTTGAACTTTGAGAGGGAGGAAAGGAGGGTGGAAAAAACTTGAACCACCACCATATACACCACTGGCATACGTTCCAAGGACGTTCGTCGTAATTTTTCTTCGACCTCAACTTAACTGGGAGAGCTTCCGGGGTTTCCGGAATGGGAGAAACCGACAACCATGTCTGCTCTCCTCCGGTTGCTGCCCGAAACTTTACGACAAAAATAGTAATTTTATGTGCGATTCCGTCCCTCGTTTTGCTGTCTGTCTGGTTGGGACGAGACCGGAATCGGGGGGCCATCATTCCGGGTGCCATTTGTGAGGTTTTGGTGACATTTCGGGTGAACTGCCACTTTTTATGCCCCTTTTGTTCCCCGGGATAATATTACTTTTTTGGGGGTGCTGTTCCGGGAGCAACGATTTGGTTTTTTTTGCTTTCCGTTGAAATAGGGACTGAACTATAAGCTCTTTATGGTTTTCAATAAACTAAAGAGTAAATTATGTTCCAGAATCACACATGAAGGGATGTGAAAGATCATTCCTACATGAGATTTTTTTTTAAAATATGGATTACAAGTTTTTTTTTCAGAAAACTTTGATGTTTATAAAAATGTCTAGTATTTGGGATGGACATCATTAAAGTTTAAACGTGATTCCTTGAAATGTGATAGAATGCCTGATTTTGTGGCATTGGAAACTCTCTCTGCATGATATTGGTCTAGTCAATGAAAAAATCAATAGTCAACGACTTTCACAGAATGAAAGAATCCTTTGATTTACATTCGTGGTTGACTAATTTTCCTGCTTTTTCATCGCAAACTTCAAAATGGGTAATAGTTCTCCATTTTCCGAGCCTGTTGTCCCCAACTCTCATTTTCCCGAAAGTGGTTTATCGCAATAATTCCATCTTCAAAACACAACAACAGTTGTGTGCTCCTAACAATATCGACCGAATTCCGTATTCATTACTTGCAAATCGCTCCAACACTCCACTCTGATTTCCATCGTTCGGTGGGGCTCAGCGACGAGTTATAATTATGGATGTTCGCCTGCCTGCTATTCGCCTGTTTGCTATAAAGTAACATTAGCCAAAAGTCCCGGAGGGACCACGTTCATTACCATTCAAAACGGACGGAAAATCCGCCGACCGAAAAAGGGTCCCGGGATTTACTTGGTTGGGGGGGGGGGGGGGGGTGGGTACTTCAAAAAAGTTTGGGCCAAGCCAGGGTGGCGTTGTTACTACACTCCCAATCACCGGCACCGGGGGAACATTGATTAGTGTGAACCAAGCGAAGCAGCCCAGTGATTGCCTGAGCCTGTGGGCTTTAGGTTCGTTCAACTTGGGCCGAGTTGGGATCGTCTTTAAATAAGGTGACATTGATTTTTGAATATCATAATCTGTAAACTAACAGGAAAAAATAAAGAGCACATGTCATTCTAGGTGAAGTTTGCATGATGCACATCTCAACCATAAAAACCTCAAACCTTTCTAACAGTTTGCCTGCTTTAACAATCTTGTTTTGAAGATTAAAGTTTAAAACACCTACTAAATTTGTAAATCCACAAACACGGATGTTTCAGTTTTGAATAAGGAGTTTAGGGGAGATAAGAGGAAAACGAACACCCTGGACATAGAAAGCTCTCATTTTTTTTTCTACAGCATTACAAATTCTCCTCAATTAATTTTCAGAACAGTTTCGTATTTCCTATAGTATTAATTTTTCAAAAAAAAAAATGCAATTTTCTTTTGCACTTTCCAGAAATATTGAAAAAAAAACAACAAAGTTTAAAAGTGACGAAAATATTATTATTTTCGAGCACCGGAAAATAAGCTCTTATGATCATTAAATTATCTTGATCTATAAGGCCGTTACGAATTTTATTTTTATCTTTTATCAAACCACCCCCCCCCCTCCCTCGTTTTTTCGAAAATCCAAAAGGAGGAAATAAATAAAGTTCAAAATATTTTATGAAAATTTTATAAAATTTCCAAAAATTCTAACAATTGGAAGAGCGAAAATCAAACTATAGAAAATATGAATTTGATCACCTATTGTATTTGAGATTTTTCCAAATTTATTATCTAGAATAACTCGATTTTTCAATGTTTTGCGATAAAGGTTGTTTGCAAGTTTATTGCATGCAAGTTTTTGCCCAATTTGTTCCTATTTATTGAAAATTTATTTTATTTTTTATTATACCCCCCCCCCCCCTCCCCCTCCCCCTCGTGATGAATCAGCTCCAAGTGACGAAAGAAGGATTTCAAAAATTTTCCGACCTAATGTACGCATTGTAACATGATGTACACATTGTTCCTCCATTTTGACCATCATTCAATTTTTTTTATATTTCACTTAAATCAGCGCACCATTGATTGGGGCACGATGAGCATTTTCTGCCGTAGAATCCAGCAGTGAATTTATCTGGACTAAGTCAACTGAATTATAGAACTACAACTTGAGAACTCGGTAGGCTGTGACCGTCGATGACGGAAGTTTTATGTTTTATGTTCTATTTTCAAGTTCTCTCTTCAAGTTTATTGTGCATGTTTATTATGAAATCCATCAACTATCAAGAAGTTTTAGGACCTTCGCGATGTGTTCCAAGAGGGAGTAGCTAATCAAATCTAGAAACTGGATCCATTTCCTGTCTTCCTGGAATGCTGTCCACAGACTAATTGCTGTCGGCGTCTCATACTTATCAGGGATGGAACCTCGGAATCATCCATTGATGTTTGGTATCAGGACAACGTTAAAGCTAAGTGTTCTCTTTTTTATACAATCAGTTAATCAAAACTTGTAAACTTTATTACTACATTTTTTTCAATGTGGAGAACTATTCACAATTTTTGTGCCACATTTATAATGACACCAAAAAACATTTCGTTATTTTAATAGAATGATTTTAATTTTTTTCAAATCACCAATTATTTCACCAATTCTAGTTATAAATGCAATCAGTTCTATCATGTATGGGTAAGGTTGCCAGAATTTTTTCCACTCCCATCCGGGCCTAGCAATTCCGGGCATTTTTTCAAAAAAACCTGGCAAAATCCGGGCATGGATTTCAATTTTTCAAATCCAAAAACCGGGCAAAAACCGGGCAAAATTCAGGTGTAATTATACATAAAAGCAAAGTAAAAAATAGAAAAATTGAAATTAATATTTTATTAATGTAATTGCCGACTTCCAAAAACTTTTTGAAACACTTAAATATTTAAAGGTTTATAAAAGTAAATCAGGGAAATTATTAGAAACAACCGTTGAAAATTTCCATACCGTTAATCGATTTTGCTGAAACTTACTCAAAAACTTTGATTGTTTTTAGGTTTCTTTGTGAAAATTGTGAAAAAATCCGGGCAATATCCGGACTTTTTTCTCGATATCCTGGCAACCGGGCCGGACCGGACTTTATCGAAATTTTGCATCAAATATCCGGGCAAACCCGGTTAAAACCGGGCAATCTGGCAAGCTTATGTATGGGGTTTTTCATGTATCGAAACTTAACCAGGAACTGATTTATTCAATAACATGTTTAGAAATTCCAAATTTCTCTTCAATCTTTCCTTTTTCAAATGTTCAAAAGTATAAAGTAATCGATATTCATTTATATCATCATTTAATCAGAAATAGGACACAAGTTTAATCTTAATTTTTCTGATAGAATGCGGCAAGTCGATACATGCATCTTTCAATCAAAATTGCTGAAAAATTACTATAATTTTTAGTTGTGATCACATTTTCTCCATTTTCCTTGAAAAAGTCATCCAGTTTTTTTTTCACTATTCAAATGTTATATATGATTCAGAATATCAGTTCAAATACCACTTCGAATTTGGAATTATGTGAGCAACAACTATTACAGATATGATGATGGAAATCAAGATTGTACGATTTACTTCAAATGTGTTTCAATCACCTTTCAAAATGTTGTTTCTTATCTAGCTAAAATGTTTTTATAAATCATTAATTATATTTCAGGAGAAAAAGCTATCAACATAACACTAGTCAAAAGTGTTTCCTATTTTTTTCCTTCCCCCCAACATTCCCAACCACATTTTTTTGCAAGGATGCAGAGGTGACCTCGGTCCTTAGGCTCAAAGTTGTTCTTTTATTCCTTTCTCATTTTTCCTAACCTATCTATTGACTACTAGGACGTGGCCGGCGCCGTTATTGATGTTTAAAGAGAGAGCATCAGTTTTGTGCATTGTGAACGTTCCAATCCCAGGTTCCGTTCATTTGACCTATGAACAAAATTGATGGCCTCGGTCAATCACGGAGTAGCAACCATTGGCGACGTGGAACTTGTTCTACTGAGCCACGCCTGCGATCATAGAATCCGAAATGTATTAACTTGTTTTTAAAACCAAATTTAGAATTTAAGCGCAGAGTATACTAGAATACTCTTAATTCAAACATATCTTAAGGAGCATTTCGAGTTCAATGATTCAAGGTGGATGTGAGTAGTCAATCAAGCTAAGCTAAACTAAGCTGAATTATAGAACTACAACTTGACTAGGTTTAATCTGACGATTAAATCTGTTGGTAAGGTGTCAGAAAGGTAATCAGAAAACTCGAGTTCAATTCCTGGTCGAGGCGATTTTTTCTTCATTTACCATCCATGATCGATTATTCTGATTGTTGCCTTCTACAGCTAGTAGCATCATCAGTCGAACAAAGCACCAGAAACATCATTAAAGTTGTCAGATTGCCTGGTTTTATCCGGGTTTGCCCGGATATTCAATTTTAAATTTGGGAAAAGTCCAGTCCGGCCCAGTTGACTGGATTTTATTGAAAAAATCCCTGAATTATCCGCTTTATTTGCAACATTCAGAAAAAAAACAAATTGTATTTCATGTGTCTAAAACGATTTTTTTTTGAGCAAGTTTTATGAAAATAAAACATTAGTTTACAAAATTTAAAAGAAAAATCGTGAACTTGATTGACTGACCAATATTTTTAATGCAAAATCGGGCACTGAATCCGAAAATTAAATTTAAAAAAATATTAGTAGAACCGTTCTTGAGTTATGCTCCAAATATGAAGTTTTGGAAAAATATAAAAAGTTCTTGTACTTAAATGAAAATATTTCGAACGGCATAACAGTGATTTGAAATCCCTGTTTTGCATATTGAAGGTGAAAAATTTTCTATCGATCATCTGAACACTGTTTTTGCGTATAATCAACAGTATTGTTGATATTAGTGACTTTATGATAGAAAAAATTATAAAAAAACGCATTTTTTTTAGAGAAAATTTTATTTCTGCGAAAGTTTTAGACTCGATGGTAACATTTAAAAAATCTGATTTTATTCTACGCTTAAATGTCAATTTAAAACAAAGATTTTAAAAGGTTATTTATTAAAATCGGTTGAAAATTGAAAAAGTTATGGGGACTTTACCATAACAGTATTTTTTGTAGTTTTTAATAATTTAACGAACCGCAGTACACTTATCATAGTATAGGAAGAATGAAACATGATAAATCTCACTCGCTCCAAGTCAAAATTTTTTTTTAGCTTACCAAAAGGTCACATGCCAAATTTCAGGAAGATCTGACCATAGGGAGGGGTTGCTTGAGCCTCAAACGTGAATAAAATTTTAGGGTATTTTGCCCGGGAGGAACGAAAAATACTGGTTTTTCATCAATAACATTTTTTCATCACTAGCCGATTGTTTTCTATGGTAGATTTTCTTAAAGCCTAAGTTGAGGCAAAAATTTCACCCGAAGACTGCAACATGATTGGACTTGAAGTAAAAAAGTTATTGCAATTCAAAGGCCGCAAATTTTGTCCAACACTCAATGAGTACTTTTAACGCATTGCGTTTTATACGAGAATTTCCGACCAAAATATAATCTTGGAACCACAATGATTTTCCTGTTTCAAACCCAATCGAGTTACAGTCTTCGGGTGAAATATTTGTCTCAACTTAGGCTTTAAGAGAATCTACCATAAAAAAACAATTGGCTAGTGGTAAAAAAAGTTATTGATGAAAAGCCAGTATTTTTTTTACTTGGGCAGGATACCTTAAAATTTTATTCACGTTTGAGACTCAAGCAACCCAGCAGATTTTTTAAATTTTTTCATCGGGTCTAAAACTTTCGCTGGAACAAAATTTTCTCTAAAAACTGCGTTTTTTATAATTTTTCTACCATAAAGTCACTAATATCAACAATACTGTTGATCATACGCAAAAACAGTGCAAAACAGGGATTTCAAGTTACTGTTATGCCGTCCGAGATATTTTAATCTAAGTACAAGAACTTTTTTTTATTTTTCCAAAATTTCATATTTGGAGCATAACTCAAAAACGGTTCTACTGAGATTTTTTTGAATTTCATTTTCGAATTCAGCGCCCGATTTTACATTAAAAATGACCTTTAGTTTACTAAGTTCAAAAATGCTGTAAACTAGTGTAATCATCAAAAGCGTTTTGGAAGCCTGAATACGATTTAAAATCTTGTGATAGGTTATGATGAAAAAAAAAGGATTTAATTTTTTTCATGATTTTTATGGATTTATTCCTGAATTTTGACCAAAATTGCCCAAATATTGCTTTTCATATAAATTATTGATTTTCACCATTCAGCAAAGCATTTTATAATGCATTTTTAAACGTTTTTATCTACTTTTTTAAGTTTCAGCGCTTTAGGAAATAGACTTGTTTATTGTCTGAACATGAAACGATTATGTTACTCACATATAGATGTTTTCTATGGTTGAATAAGCGACTTTCTTAGAGTGAATACTATGCCCATATCTACAGTAATTCTCAGAAAAATGTAAAGTTTTCAAATATATATCTAATCAAAAATTTCCGAAATATTTTAGCTGATATTTTCCAAAAATATGTAATTGAGGATATGGATTGTTGCCTACTTTGGCTCTTTAGGCGGTGTGGTACAAACCTATGTTTTTATCAAACATGGGCAGTAGGGTGTCCTAAAATTGCATAATGTCTGGGAATCTGGGGACTCAACCTCCAAATGGTAAATAAGGAAGTGAAGAACAAACTTTTGTATGGGGCCGACTTAAAAAAACCTGTTTGAAGGTTCCGCGAAGACGATCTTTGAAAAAAGTCGATTTTAAATAAATTCTGCGTCCAAAAAATTTCACAAGCCTTATATGTTTTATATTTTTTAAATTTTGTTTGGATTAAATTCTACACGTCGAAAAGCAAGCCATTCTCAAGTAATATTTTTGGTTGTTTTGTGTTTTTTAGAAAACTATTCATAGTCAATGAGCTTATCTGCAAGTTCCAATGAGAATTTCTATCCTTGTTTTTGATGTTATGGATGTTTTTTACAAAGAAATGGTTTGTCAGAATTCTCTACTTTGAACCTACTGTTTCTGTTTCGGAATTGGACCTTTTATTGGACCTTGATCTAAAACAAAAACTTTTTTAATTTTTCGAAAAAACATCAATTAACTTACCAAATTTTTAATGTTGAATCAAATAATACAATTTCACAAACTGCGGATTTTCAACGCTTCAAATAAATACCTTCATTTCTGTTATGAATATCACATTTTTTTCCTCATCAGCACATTTCTCAGCAGCAAAACAAAAATGTCTGTATAGGTTCCAAAGTATGCTTCATTGATTGGTTAGTATTGAAAAAATTAATGTCAGGTCCAAAAAATACATTCCGGTCATCGGTGTCCTATTTTTAGGACCCCTTACCTGGCTTCCGGGTTTTCTTATCGTTGGCTTTTATTTTTGGATAAATAAGAAGTATAATTCATATTGATCAATGCAATGATAGTTTACCGTTAAGCTTAGGCTTGATCATACAGACAGCTCAATAAGTGGGAAGCATTGTGAGATATAAGTGAGATGAAGAATAAATCACATTATATAACAGTTCAGTTATTTAAATAATGTGATTTATTCTTCAACTCTCTAATTTCTCAAAATACTTCCCTATCTGTTTTACCACTGAAAATAAAGTAAATTCTTAAAAATGTTGAACATTTTATTACAATTATTTTTTATGGCAAATAGCGCTATAATAGGATGAAGTAAGAGTAGACTTAATTATTTGCATTGGAGTGTCTTGAATCTCGGCAAACGAAATACGTTACGGTCATCTGGGGCATCATGCAACAATTTTCAACTTCAATGGCTTCTTAAAACTTAGTGTTCACAGATAATCATACCGCTTTTACATCAAATGTGTTAAGGTTGATGGGTCATCAAATTGAGAAAGTTAGAAAAAAAATTATGGTTTCATCAGTTATTTAAAATTTTATGAAATCATGCGATTTTCACCCTTTAAAGAAAAAGGGGTGAGTTGCAACAAATTTTGTTATTAATGAAAAATCAGATGGAAACGTTTGTAGATTTATAGTTTTTGATGTTTTTTTTTATGTATTTCAAAGGCATAACGCTTAAAGCACCAATTGCAATATATTTTTGTTTTTGTTTTTCAAATAAATTCTTCATTTTTTCTCTGCAAATGTTTTTTCTAAGCATTAGAGTGCTGAATATATTAAGGGGTTGAAAATACTACAAAAAAGTGTACTAGCTGAAATCATAAAAGTTAATGTTTAATGTTAATTTTCCGGCAAATCAGTCACATTTTTTAGAAACGAACGATATTGATTTCTACTTCAAAGTTTCGATGTCGTTTAACACCATCCTCAGGGATTCTACAGGTGTTTTGATGTGTTTTACAAATTGAAAATAGTGTTTGTTGGTTTAATTATTGTTATGTTGTACTCCAACACCATAAACTAGAGAACAGATTGCAAAAATCTCAGCACAATTTTTGCCTCTGTTCTAAGCATATTACACGAACACAACTACAGAAAGAAACGTCGAAAACCTGTCAAAAATATCGATAGTGATAAAACACCGAAAACAACGCAAGACGATTCGATACAAGTACCGCCTGAAAGTTGATTGTTAAAAAAGTGAGGACTCAATTTCAAATTATGTGTAAGACGCCTTTTTTAGTTTAAATGGAAATTTTAATTAATAGTATAATCCATTCACAGTGAAACTAAACCTAAACGCAAAATCCGGATAGTACGCTTTCACATAAAGCACAGAAACAACGACTATTTTGTGAGTACAACTTAACAATGATTAAACCAACAAACACTATTTTAAATTTGTAATACACATCAAAACGCTTGTAGAATCCCTGAAGATGTTGTTTAAACGACACCGAAACGTTGAAGTAGAAATAAATATCGTTCATTTCTAAAAAAAATTGACTGATTTGCCGAAAAAATTAACATAAAAATATACAGTCGACATCGACAAATAACGTTATGAAATTTTGAAATTAACAAACGCGAGATGCTACGCAGTCAAATTCCAGCATATGGAAACGAGTAGTAAAGGTGAATCTTTGATCTTAATTCTGATGCATTTGCCAGTCAGACTGATAACTGAATTAAAAAAATATTCATTTAAAAAATTTGTATGTTTGTCTGAAATATATTTTACACCAACAGTGTTGGTAAAGAATGGTGTTCGGCAACCTTTTGTGTCAAAAAAGCCAAAATGTTCAAATTTTCCAAAATTTTTTAGTTTAAAACTTAATTGTTTTTGATTTTGATAAAAACAAAAAAAAAACAAGATAAATAAATGATCAATGAATATTAGTTTTATGAAATTCATTTTCTTCTAACTCTTGAATATTTCTTCTAAACCTGTAATCGATTACTATTGAGTATATGGATCTCTTCTGGATCGTCAACTTTTCAACATGATACGATTTTATATCAGTTTGATTGAGTTGGTAAATATCGAGACAAGAAAATCAAAATCCATGTCAAATAATATGAATACTTTCCATTTTGTTAAAAACACACATATTAACATAAACATAACCTAAACAGAATATTTAGAATTTCCTCGGCAAATAAAAGCCAATAAATAAAAAAGTAAAGTGAAGTAAATTTTCTTGGAATTATCAAGCTTTTAATGACATTTCCCAGATTATGCTAATCCCATCCAAAATCCAGAAGTAAGAGGTTAAATTAAATGGATATTAATTTAGCCGAAACTTATAATATTCAAAAATTATGCTCCTAACAACTGGTAGAATTTTTAATATTTGTTACTTAAAGTGAAGGTGTCTTCTGAGCTAAATACATTTGAAAAATTGAAAATCTCATCCTAAGCAACATGTGATTCTTTAGCAATGCAATTGAATGAAGAATGAAAGTCAAACATTGTTTGTAGATTATTCATCAATGCTTGCTAAAGCTCAGATTATTGGAAAAATAATCTGTGGTTTTTTCAATGTGTATAATCAAAAAATAATGTCATTTTGTTGCCTGCATTTGAAATTTGTGATACATAATACAGAAACAGTACATTTTAATAGGCAAAACCAGTTAATGGATAGTTTTACAGTTTCGAAACAAAAGTCAATAAAAAATTTATCATCGGTGATCAGCTCTTTAAAAAAAAGCCGTTACTGAAACTTCGTTCGAAATTTGTGTACTTTTGGTAAAAATTGGCTGCAGACACCACACTTGGTATTTTAAGTGTGCTCAAAAACTCAAAGGTTTATTTTCTATTAAATACATACAGTTTTATTTGAAACACAAAAACCGCTTGGGGGTGTGAAGGTCAATTTAGTTATTGATTACAAGTATTTGATAGATTTTCAGAATTAAAATTTTCATTCATTCTTAATGCTGATTCGAGTTTAAAAAGCTGTCAAAATTTTATTTGTTTTTTTCAATTCTTAGTTTTGGAATTTTGTATTTGAATTTCATGAATGTATCTATTCACTTATTTTTCCTTTATTTATTGAGTATGCATCACAGATTTTTTTTCTTTACGTATCAAGCCCGGTCAAATCCGTGTTTTGGGTTTCGAATTTTTAAACTCAAATCCGGGTAATTTGCAGGCAAATCTGGTCAAGTTTTGGTATTTTAAAACAAGTTTTAGGCTGATATGAAATATTCCTCAGGAAACCAATTTCATCCTCAATTGAATATTGTGTGTCTCAATCATCTTGATATGAAACTTCATACTCAAAAAAAAGTTTTGAAAAATTACTCAAGACCTAAAATTTTTCTTTGAATAACTTTAAACTTTCAACTTTGAATAACTCTAAATTTAATTATTGTAGCTTAATATTGTCCTAAGAACATATTTGCGTCACATTACCAGCTTTAAAAAGCAATAAATTTTGTAAATCGGTTAAGAATCAAGAGAGTTTTAACGGAAAAAGTGTTAGAGGTCATTTGAAAAAAGTATACCACATACATTTTTCTAAATCTACAAACTTAAAAAAAAATTATAATAAAAAAACACGTTGATTTTGAATATATGAATAGTCATGTGTGTCAGTCCGGTACGTTTAGTGTAATTACATAACATTATTAATGAAAGTCCAAACATAAACTTTGCCTTTATGTTCTTCAATCTCCATTAAAAGGAGGTGATATAATTTTTTCAAAACGGCTCCATAAATTTCTTTAAATAAACCATTAAAAGGTAAAGAAATATTAAAAATGAAATAAAAGTTCCCAAAATTCCCTAGTGGATATTTTGGCAAAAATTATGAGTGAAAGTCCATTGCATTCGATGTAAAAAAGTTGGCAATGCTAAATTTCGAAATATAAAGTTTTTTTTTCTAACACACTGATATTCCGTATAGAATTTTTGACTGCTCCCTTCTAGAGGCAGAACCGTGTTACGTTTAGCCGAGGTCCTTTTGCGATTTTCATCAGCAATCGTTCGGCTGGGAAGGATTTCATCCCACAGTTACTCAAGAAGAAAGGAAGGAAGAAAGCAACAGCAAGGAAAAAAAAAGAACGTGAAACCGAAAAGCCCTCCAAACAGAATCCAAACGCCAGTAGAGTTTCAGCTGTTCGATCTCCTGCCAGCCTGGTTCGTTTTTCCCACCGTTGGCACCAATACACTTGCAAACACACATTTTCCACACAAATCCAACCACCCACCCATCGAGGGAGGACTGATGATAGCCTGCCTCACGTTCAAAGTAAACATGAAATTTGTACCACCCACCACACTTTTATTAGAGGGCTCGAAATGGGGAGAAAGACCAGGATGAGAATAAAACAAACCGCATCAACAACAGGGCTGAGCTTTGAAGGTTTTGGTTTTGAAAATCGGAAAAAAATCAGCTGCTGTAAGGGGACTCCCTTTTTTATCCTGGGAGTCCAGTGTTTTCGTAAGGCTGCCTTCCACACTGTTACTTTTCAATTCTCTTTGACGTTTTTTGCCTTCTCTTGTTGTAAGCCCGAATACACTTTTCCCGAGCCCTGACTGACTGGGGGAAAACGGCTAACAAACACATACACCAACACAAGAGGGCTTACAGATTCACATTTACATCAACGAGGCTCAGGCTCCAGGCCAGAGATTTGTAGCACCAGAAATAGGCCTGGCCGCTTTTTATGATTTTGAGGGTGGTTTCGAGAACTTTTTTTCATTCTCATTTTGTTTTCCCACAGAAATTGAAACTTAGGAAGCAGATTGTTGACAGAAAGAAAATCCCAGACCGTCGATGCATTAAATCAGAGGACACATTCCCGAGGGATTTCGCTGGCTATTGGATTGAAAGTGAAGATTCACCTTGTTTACACTTTGGCTGGCGAACACCTTGAAGGCCGCTTCACAACCGGATGCATCCACCCACACTTTTCAACGCAGCACCACTACTTAGTCCTAAAGAACGTCGCGACGTCGACGGCCAAGATAGGACACGGTTTCGCGTTGTCCCCACGTTCAGATGGAATCACGGGACCAGATCCGATCTGCTTAAAAGGGACCGTGCGGTCCACACCCCCTTGAAATCTCGCAAATCCCTGGGGTAATTAAGCTCAAAGATCTCCCGAAATAGATTCCCGCACTTTGGTTGAGATTTTCAGCTGCTGCTGCAGGCAATCACTTGATAGCTCTGTAGGAGCACTCTTGAAACAAAACCAAAAAAAGCACTCCGGATTTGAATCAGGTCCAAAACTATGGATATCCTTCAGAATCCTCCGAAGATAGACACCGCACCGCACTAATTCAGCTGCTCTAGCAACTAGAGCTAGAACAACAAGCCCCAACAAAACGCACTCGGTCGTTTCCTCCACCCACTCACTCGCGACGCGTTTTGCTCTCTTTCGCGCGCGCGGCACCTTGACCCTGGACGCTGCTGCTGCTGTAACAGGTTCTTCCAAAAAAAACCTCTTCCTCCTTCACCTCGCTGGTTCCTTTCCAGCCACCCACCAATACACAACCCCAAGCTCTCAGAGTTCAGGTTTCCTTCGAAAGATGTTTCCCGGGATTTTTTTCCTGGCGACGCGACGCGAACGGAAGACGATATGCAACTGAATGGAACGACTCGGAGCCACCCGCTATTTGCTTGGTTGCTGGCTCCAAATGGAAAATTTCCGAGAGAACACCAAAAGCATGGTTACCAAGCAGGAGAGCTTTTGCTCATTCCGTTTGTCCACCCACACAATCAAAACCAACTTGGGAAAAGGTTCCTGGAAACGTTGGATTGCTCCCCCAAAAAATGGTTGAGGGTGGTAAGGAAAACACCATGCTGATAGCAGCAGCTCGTTTGCTCATTCATTGGTATTGGATGAAAGTCAAAATCATGGGAAAACGACTGGGAATTGTGCTGGTACTGGCAGGCTGCTTGTTCCGAATCGAGCTATCCTGCTGATGCGACATGCTATTGATGTGGCTGGTTCCCAGCGGGTGGTCTCTATGGAGCATGAGAAAAAGTTTTACTGGAGGATTTTATGGAAGAAAAACCACTAGACCAGCTGATTAACGTGTAAAATTTCACATTACTATATACATTCAATGAGAAGAAACAGGCATCCCACGCCAACAAAAGTTCCATATCTAAAGTTCGTACTTCTTAACCACGTTTTTTTTTTGCAGAATTTATATGAGTAAATTTTAACTTTTATTTTTGTACTAGCTGACCCGTTGTGCTTCGCTACACGTTTTAAAATTGATGGAAATTTAACAAAAGGGATAAATTGTTATTTTCTTAAATATTCTTTTATAACCTGTCCTAAAAATTGTTTTCCAATCATTATTTTGTATCAAAAAATGAGACTCTGTATTTTAGAACTGTATCGAAAAATCATTCGAAACTTTTAAAACTAGTTTACTCAAAAATGTGTGAAGAAAAATCAGAGTGCATGCAAACAAAAGTTTGTTTACATGCTCAAAAAGTGTTGTGCAATCGATTTGTTCGGATTAGTTTTTCCATCTTCGCTATGATGCGTATTGATCTTGAAACAAGGAAGAAAATTCTGCACACTAGAGTGTTTCCTGAAACAGATTGTAGTAGGGTAACTTTTTGATTTTATTTTAATCGCCATTTTGATCTTTGATGATATGCACTGTTCAATGCTTTCTTTTAAAAACTTCTTTAATCAAAATCATTAACATGGCTCCATGGCTTGTCAACAACTTGTTATGAATTTACAATTAATTAAATGAAGACTCACCAAGGTGCGTTTGTAACATGCGCGGTCCTATGGGGGGGGGGTCACCCGATTACCCCTCCCCCCTTCCTCAAGCAGCAAAAAACCGTTAAAAAACACCCGTAAATGCTCGAACTTCTATAATAACTAGGGAAAGCCTTGTAGATGTGCTTTTGAATTTTCTAAAAATGTCCTCTCCGTGGGGGTGTTTAATCAACGAAAAAGTTTGTTTGTCACTTAAAGGCTCAAAATGAAAGAAAAGTCAGTCGACCAAACTCAAGCATCTGTAACTTGCAAATTAAACCAATCATCTTCTGTTGAATTACTTAGAGTGTTGACTTTGAATGTATCCACCATTTATCTACTTAACATTTGAGCTATGTAGGTAATGAATTGGAGGGACATTTTTTTAACTGTCAATTATATTCCTCATACCTATGCCTAAATTTACATGAGCAAATTGTGATATATTTTGTATTTGTTTCAAAATGTGAGCTTCCTAATTCTTTATTATGATTTGAATTTTAATGGAATGACTAATTTGAAAAAGTCAATATTGTTGTAACACTGAAATACTTGAATATTATTTCTTCTGAAGTCATACATTGATTGCCATTACCATGCAGTTTCTTTTTTATTCGGTCAGATAGAAGAAAACATTAAAAATACTCAAACTATATATCTACATATGTACGGAATCATGAGATTGGCTTTTTCTTTTTATTTTCAGAAATTGCTATCATGTTGAATGGATTTGCAGATCTTGGTCAGTCTGAGAAGTGGAAAAAAACCTTTGGACTTTCAGTGTTAAATTGCCTTATTAGTAAGAAATTTAAATTTTAGTCATATTCTCCTTTGGAGAGGTCAGTTTTCCAGAAGGCGCTTTAAAAACGTGTGACTTCAATTGACAGTCTTGGTACCTTCTGATCTTTCTGTTTGACACCAATATTTTACAAAATAACATGTTGAGGCCGCATGAAATCCATTTTCAAGGAAGATTCGGCAACGGAAAGTTCCTCTTTAGAATTTTTCTAAGTAGTTCAAAACATCTTAAAACCGAAAGATTCGGAACAAAATATTATAATAAAACTTTACTTCAAGAATAAAAAGCTAAGACGAATCTGAAATTCCAAAATAAAGAGGAATTTCCAATTCTGTATTTTTTCTTTTGTTTAAAGTTGGTTTATTAACAATTTTAAATCTTTACAACGTGATGTCTAACTCAATCCACAATCAAATTTATTCTCACTTGCTTTTACAAGGAATTCAAAATTAGATTGCAAAATAACAATTGAGTTTTTTAATCACAGTAAAGATTCTCTGGCACGAACTCATCTCTCCCTCGATTTTACCTCATTCAAATATGAATTATGAAACTTCAAACTAATCTTAATTAAGATATTCCAAAACAAAAATTCGATCCAGTTTGATTTAATTTGGTTTGAAATCTATCACTTCAATTCAAGCATTTATATAATGGATGACAGTAAAAAGATTTAAGTACATACTACTAAACTGAAATTGAATATGAAAATTTTAAATTTTAAGAGTTTAGCAGTTTAAGTTTTAAAAAACTTTAAAAGATTTCTAAGTTTAGATTAATGCGTTAGTAAAACACAAGAGAATCCAGAGCAACAATAATTCAAAAAAAGAAATTGTGGGCAGTTTTTGTAATTTTTGCGTTCCCTATGAGTTTTTAAAACTAAAAATTAATCAAAACTATTTACAAAAGCTGTTCACAATATGAATGAATTAGTGATTTGGGAGATAGATTTAAATTCATCTTCAAAATTCAAAATCTGCATTCACATTTATAACACCAGAAAACAAAATTCACATTTTCCGAGGTGCAAAGCGTTCCCTTAAAAAGAAATCTTCTCGCTGGGAACGCATAAAATACCTGTATCTTCATCACTCTCCAAATCACCATTTGTATCAAAACCAAACTAATTCCATGCAACAATTTCTTGTCTTCTCGCCACCAGCCGCCACCTCCTGCCACCACAAACCACCGCCTCTACCCTCCGCCACCAGCCACCCACGTTAGAAACCATTTAGTAACAAACAAAGTATTTACACTCAGATCAAAACTTAAATGAAAATTGTAAAAACATTGTCACAACACCATTAGGAAAAATAATAGAAAAAAAAATTGAATAAAGAAGTGATGAGGAGGTTTTATGCCTTTGGGAGAAGTGGCTTGAAAAGTGCTACACTCCCAGGGGCATTTCCCTGCTCACACATAAAAAAAAATTGAAACTGACTTTGACTAAATTATTTAGGGATACAGAATGAAAATTTGTATTTTTTCTGTCTGTTCTGTTTTTCGGTATAACTTTTGAAAATACAAGGTTAAAATTCATTTGAAAAATTTGTGCACTTTTTAGCAAAATTGTACAGTATCGAAAAGATTTAGAAAAAAGGTTCTAACTTCATGATCAATTTTTTCTGAAGACCGTGAGTAATTTACCGTGACTTCTGGACGACAAAATTATAGAATTGAGAAAAAAATGTTAAATTCATTTTTTTTTAAATCGTTGATTTTAAGAACAAAAATTGAATCATTTTTTCGGGAATTTGCCACTTAGGGGCATTCTTCCTTAAAATCTGCATCGATAAATGAATAAAAGATAATTTATAGATTCAAAATAATGATTTGTTGTTCATGAAGGTCAGTTGCTTCATCAATTTTCCTATGTTTTATTTTTTCTCTGGTGGATTGATACTTTCCCGTTATCAGACGATTACTTTTTCGGAAACAAGGCAATCCATCAAGTTAACATTCGAAAGAGTTTTTCTGTGACTTTTGACTTATACTGCTGGATTCAAGATCTACACCAATTTTATCGCCGAAACTGCTTTCAGCTCATATACATAATAATTTTGAAATTTTAAGTTAAAATCCAGTTTAAGGTTTGAAACTCTACATCTGAAAGTTTGGCTATTTCAATTGCATGATAAATACTCTTCACTAAATTAACCTTTCATGGCTTCATTCAATGTTTTTTTTTACCTATAAATCAATATCATTTCAAGAGGTTAGAATTATGAATAGGTACCTACCTGAAGAGAAAAAAAAACCATTTTTTTCTTTCTTGATAATATATTTGTTGCCATTTCATTTGATTCAGTACAAAAAATTTGAAAATTTTGTATTATACCCTGAAATTTAAAAGCAAATCAATTAAGGCCCTTGGAGCCGACAGGGTATAAGTGCATGAAAACTGATTTCGAGAAAACACGCTTTAAAGTTGTTGTATTTGGCCATTTTTCATTTATTTTTCGAAAATTTGTGTTTTTCTCTAGATTGTAAAAGTATGTTGATAAAATTCTCAAAATCTGAAAAAATCACCGAATATAGTTTGAAATATGAAGAAATGAATTTATTCACTGAAAGATGTTGCTAGAGAGTTTTCGATACAGTCCTTATTTATTCATTAGTTACTTAATGCTGCCTCAATACATGTTTTACTTGAATAAAATTCCTCTTCCAAGGAAAAAGTAGATTCCATTTGCTTGATTATTTTCCAAGAAATTTAAAATAAAATTATAAGAGTCCCCATGTTTAATAATCGCGGAAACGTTTTTCGTGCTCCAATCCCTATTATGCATAATTTGCTCATTTCTCGAGTATGGTTACACGGTCAACCCTTCTCCCTTTTCATGCTTTCCAATAAAAAGGGGGAGTCTTAATAACTTATTTCCATATACTTTCCTATGACAAGTTTTACCCAAATTTCTTAAAATGTTATTGAGTTATGCAAAAAATTGGATGGGTGCCTCCTCCTCTTTTATTTTTCCCTAATGAAAATTGGGAAGAGTTTTAAGCCATCTCGGGAACTTTTCGTTCTCTCAAATACCCTCGCATGGCAAATTTGATTCCCCTCGCTTGATCAGTTATTGAGTTTTGCAAAAATGTTTATGCCACCCACTTCCCTTTTCCTATCCTTCCAATGCAAATCAGGAGAAGTTTCGAACGATCATAGAACGTTTTACCATATCCAAATATCATTAAAGCCAATTTTGTTTCCATTTGCTCGAATAGTTATCGAATTTTTTAAATAAAAGTTGTATGGAAGCCTCCCTCCCCCTTTCAACTCCTCCACTGCAAGAAGGGAGGGGTCTCCAATTATAATTGAAATATTTCTCGTATCCAAATACCTTCATATGAAAAATCTGGTTACATTTGCTATACTAATTCTCGAATTATGAAAAAAATGTAAGAGAACCCCCCTCCGCCCTTCCTTTCTCTCCTCTGGGAAAAAGAAATGGCACAAAACATTCAAAGAAATATTCCTTGTTCCCAAATCCGAATTGCCACGCCGAATTCGGTACCATTTGCTTGAATGGATCTCAAGTTATGGAAACATTTTTTTTTTTCCTTTGGAGACCCCCTCCTCCCTTCCAGTAAGAGGGAGGGATCTCAGCTTCCTATTACAGAACCTTCCTCGGCATAATAAACACCCACCTGACAAGTTTCAAGGAAATCGGTTCAGTAGTTTCCGAGCCTTTAGGGAACAGACAGACAGATAGACAGACAGATAGACAGACAGATAGACAGACAGACAGACATGAATCTATTTTGATACGTAGACAAGCTGAATCAGTGCGTTCTGCTACCTTAAGTTTGCTTAATTTATTTTAATTTAATGACATTTCAACATTATTCAAAACCGAACATTTATTCATTGCATCTTTGTGGGTTGAAGGAGTCACAATAGGAGAAATCTTCAATACAATAAATAATCCCTTTAAATTTGAGAATAAAATCGCCGCTTGTATTTCTTTTATATACGACACTTTACCATCCTTGTGGTTTTCGTGTCTGCTTAATAATATAAATGTTGCATTTATTGGATATGAGAATCTTGACTTTATGAAATACGAAGCGTCTATCAATACAACATATCATCTTAATTTGGATAAAAGTTTGCTAATTCAATAGATCTTCGAAAATTATGTCGAAACGCTTACGTTTATCAATTCTTTTTTTTTACGAAATATCCAACGAAGCTTTTATCATATTTTTGTAAATTTTGTATTTGAACTCCTTCCAGCTGTTTTTGTATTCGGAGGGTTTTGAAAATATTAAAGAAATCATTCCCGGTCTTCAAAACGGGTACACACAAAATTTCACGTTGAACGATTCAGCAGTTTCCGGAGATTGCTCGAAATGTACATTTTTATCAAATTTGTTTGAAAACTTCCTTCCCTTAATTTGGAGGTGTCTAAGAGTATTATTAATACCATATCCTGTCTTGAAAAGGACTCCCTACTTACTTTATGTTGATCAGTTCAGTAGCTCCTGAAAATTGTTCTAATTTTGTCATATTTCTAGTAATTTTGTATGAGAGCCTTACCTCCCTTAATTTGGAGGGATTAAAAGTATTATTGAAACCATTTCAGGTCTGGAAAACGAATACCTACCGAAATTAACGTTTATTGGTTCAGTAGTTTCCACAATATTTTTAAATTGTGTCATATTTTTAATGGTTTTGTATGGGAGCTCTACCTCCTTTAATTTGGATGGGTTTGAAAGTATAATAGAACCAAAAGTTACAAACTATTTATTGAGCGTTAAGTTAGCCCAAAAATCAACTTTTAATTTTTTATAATTTTGATTACTACATTTTAATTTTTTCCCAGTCAAAGTGTCTGTAAGTATTAGTTTGTTATCGGTTTTCGGCTGCTTTTGGGTGTGCTTTTGCAGCAAATGCATTTTTGTTGTTTCACATATTTTCTCTAATTTCTTTTTGCAACATATACAAACTGGAATTTTTGCGGTTTTTTATCAAGTAAAATATCACTTTTGCTACTAATCATAGGCCGGCATTTTTTGTTTGTTCTTGTCATTTGTCCTCTTCGTCAACGTATTTTCGGGATCATTCATAATTATTTTCAACCGTTGTTTCAATATGTTTTTCAACCAAATCCAAATTCATTTGATTTATACAATTTTTAATTATATGACTATTCGATTCAATTGTTTGACAATGTTCACAAGGATTATCTGCCAATCTACCTTTATTATACTCAAATAACTTTTTTGATGTTTACAAAGTAATTATACAGTAAAAATAGCTTAAATCAGCACATGTTACCACTGGATTTCCGAAAATTTTGTTGTTTTTTTCGGAATTTTCGGTGTTCTGTTGATCGAAGAAGTTAACATACCGCGAACGCCCCTCTGTTAACGTGAAGATTTGATTCAAGAAAAGTCTTGTTTTCAACCATTCTAGTGAATTTCAGCCAAGGCATTTTTTTCCTCGAAATACTCGTAAGCAACGTGTCGACGATATCAGAACTTATTCATTCAAACGCATTGAATATACAGCGGTGCGGTATTTTTGTTACACAGTTTTGTTCTGTGGCTTTTTTATTTTTTTTAATTTTTTTTTTATTTTTTTTTTATTTTTTTTTAAGTCTTACGAAATCTAACTCGAAAAATAATAACGTCAGAAATCGGGAAAAGGGGTTTTGAAGTGGCTTTGAATATGGTTTTTAAAAATCAAGTTTTGAAAGCAATCACTCAATTTTAGTAACAAAAAAAAAAAAAAGATTCGTATACAGAACTTTTATTCAACGAGTACTCTTGTTTTCTACGCAAAATGTACATGAAATATATAGCAAATCAACGATTTGTCAAATTGGAGATTAAAAGAGCAAGTTCCCCTATTCTAGAAAAGCCAATTACCATGTCATGTCTATATTAATCTGTGCTATGGGGATTTTTTTTATTATCTGACAATTTGGGCCGGGGGTCTTCAAATCTTTCCCAAAATGGAGAATTGGATTCATTTTAACGACTTCAAACCCCCTTTTCCCGATTTCTGACGTTATCATTTTTTGAGTGAGATTTCGTAAGACTTTTTTGTTAATAAAATGTAACCATATTTCAAAGCTGCAAAACTATTTTATATTTCAATGAAAATCATGAAGTAGCACATCAAAACGCATTGAAATTTTACCAGCTTTTTAAATGAAATATAAAAAATTAAATAATTATCTATAGCATGAGAAATTGTAAACAAGCTCTAAATTATGCCTACAAGTACCGTCTGCATTATCAAATATACTGCAAAAAATTTCATTGTATAGCTCAATTTATTATGCAACTTTCGTCTCAAAACACCAAAGTGGGCCAACAACTCCTGTAAGAGGTATGTATGAAATAATGACAAAAAATCTCTTTTTTGCAACGAAAACAAACAATGCACAGTGGTTCTGGACGGAACTTTATCGTAACAAAATTAATTACGAAGATATTATAAGAGATGGACAAATTACTTCAACTTTAATCAAACTGCAACGTTGATAAAAAGCCACGAATGCCATAAAGATCGACTGTAATCGAAACAAAAAAAAAGCAGGAAATGTATTGCATTGTTTGCAACAAATCAGAAATCCATAATATTTATAGGTATCTACCATGTTCAAACTGAAAATCAGCTTAATTTATGCGTAAAATTTAAACTTGATTGGTATCGATATGCATTGAATAACTTAAAAATAAATCAGCGTTCAAAATTCAACTTTCTTCTATCTTGTCAACTTTCTTCTGTCTTGTATAAACCATGGACCATACCGGTTTCACACATTCAGATGAACATACCATTTTGTGTAGTTGCGTACATAGAACATAAATTTAAAAGATGCCAGCCTAACATATAAGTAGTGATTCCTTTTTTAATTTTTTTTTATAGTGATTTTTCGATTTAAAACAGAGTGCGCTTTTTAACAGCACCCGTAACTTAAAAAAATAACAAGACCTACTTCAAAAACTGATGCATCTTGCTCTTCTAGAATGGAGTGCACACGTGTCTATCAAACCGCCGAAATATCATATCTTGAAACGTGAAATCTCTTCAAATCCAAAGTTTTATTAACAAGCATTAGGTACCAGCAATCAGTAAGCAGTGACAGTGCCTATCTGCATCTCTCGCGAAGCGCTCGGGCCAGATCTTCTCGCGTGTCTGCATGCAACAGAATCCAATTCATTATCAAGCTCTCCATTCAGGAGCTCCATGGATTTTGTATTCTAAATACACTCCCCCGGCCGCCCACAACACCTGTAATCGTGTCGTATGCGATGCGCTATCACAAATTTCCACACAGGGAGCGCACACACACGCACACCCTCCCGACTTTGTCGATTATCCTTGACACGTTTCCTGTATCCATATTTCTCGTTCCTACCTCAAGGGTCCTCTTCTTGCACCTTACGTCGGGATTGTTCGTCAGTTCTCTCGTACGTTCCTATCGGCGTCATCTTCTTCAGCAGGTACATCCGGCTCTGCTCCATTCAGACTGTTGATTATTGCTCTTTTTCTTTTGCTTCCTCTTCCGCGTACTTCGAGTTCTAAATATAGCTCCTACCGATTCCTGACCGAACCAATACAACTGCACACGGCTTGTGAAGAGAATGGTTCCCCCAAACGAGCTGGCTGGATGACTGCCAAACAATGACGGCTTTGGGGCGGGTTGATGGTCGGTGGGTGGCTTTTATTACCCCCCTCTCTTTTAAAACTTTTTTATGCTATCCGGGAGTGAGCGAGCTTTCAACTGGAAAATCTCTCTCCGAACGCACAAAGTTAGAGCTTTTTGCCGAAGCTGTTGCCATGTGACTTCGAACCGAACGGAGAGAAAACCGATGGGTGGTTGAAATTTATGGGCAGCTAGCCCTTTCAATAGGGTTCTAAATTGGATCTCGCTGTTTGTGACCTTTAATGAAATTTTTGAAAATTAAATTTACTCCTAAATTCTCTATTGATAGTGATTTTTTTAATATAAACTCAGAAACTCCTGAAATATAAATGTATATACATACATAGATACCTTAAATTGAAAAAAAAAATCCATCAAATGAGATTTTTTTTATTCAAAAACGTTATAACAGTTGTCGACTCAACATCAAGTCTAGTGGGTGTCGTTTTTTTCAGAAAAAGTAGCAATTTTTAAAGAATAGAAAAAAAACAAAAATTAAGTTTATTCCTAAAACATAACGTCAAAAAATTAGATGGATTTCATGTTACTATTTCCAGCTATCAATTTTTGAGGATAACCGATTTTATTTGATACAGAATTCTATTTAAAAGTTTTACATACTTATCAGTTTCCAGCGTTTTTACATAGAAAGCCAAATAAAAATAGTTGGTACCTGAAATGAAAAAGTAAAAAAAAAAAATTTTAAGATCAATCATAAATTAGTCTGATTTATTATTATATCATTGTCACCAAAAACTAAATTTTTCAAAGGCAATAAAAAATCTCAAATCAAATTTTACCAGTTTCACTAAATACTTTTAAAAGTTCTATAAAAAAAATTCAAGAGAAGCTGAAAGTATAAAAGGACGACTAATGAAAAAGAGATTGAATAATTTGAATGCCGATCTGAACAAGCATGAGTCGAAAATGCGCTGAAATCTGTATTACTTTAAAAATGATACTATCGCCAGCGATGCCACGCATGGCCGTAGAAACGCGGAGGAGGGGTTTTGGTGTTAACCCCCCCCCCCCCCCCCCCCTTAATAAGGGTCCATCAAAAGCAAGCGAGGTATTCTACTCAAAATTTTAAATTTTTGAATCAAATTTTTGTGATGGAGTAAAGTTATTTGATAGTAACAATCTTGACTCAAAATTGACTTCAAAACCGCGAAAACTAATCTCAGGTTTAGAATTCAGCTACAGATTTTCAAAATTTTGTCACTTAAGGATAGTAATTTATTTCTTAGTACTAAGTTTTATTCTATTTCCTTACAATCAAAATAGAGATTGTATTTGTGTTTTCAAATTTCGGAATTTTTATCCAGCTTCATCATCCAGTCCTTCATGAAAAATTGAAATAAAAAGCTGTATTTATAATTGTCGTTCAAATTTGTCTTAACATTTCCTTCAAAATTTGATACATGATTTTCGAAACTCATATGCATTTTTTATATTTAGTTAATGTTTTTCCGAATATGAAAAAATAGAGATTCAGATTCGAAGTTCATGAACTTTATTCTTATGCTAAATTTAAACATAAAAAAGCTTCAAAATAGCGATATAGATTCATCATTCGAAATTATAATTTTTTGTTTAGATTTGTAAGTCGGTTTGTAAATACATCTTAATTGAAAAAAAAAAATAATCATTGAAACAAAAAACATCCAATTATTATTATGAATCCATGATTGAGGGCTCCAAAACTGATTTAAATTCTTGGCTCATATTTCTAAATTCAAAAACCGTTTTTATATACATTTCAGAAAATTTATTGAAATTCCGAAAGAGATTTTCAAATTTTTAATTCAAGTTGAAACTTCAGATTCAGATTCAGCTCGTAAATGAGTTCCACAATCAAAATTAAACAATCAAGAAAACTATTTCAGTAGTGATTTTAATTGCAAGAGACTGCAGAATGATAATTATAATTGTAAGTTCGATTAAAGAATCAAACCAAAGTCAATTCGTTTGCACAGTTTAAAATTTTTTGTAATTTAGAGTTATAGTTCATTTCGCAAAAAAAAAACATCAACAGAAATTGATTTTTAACGAAAATTATTTGATGATAAATAAAGGTATCTCCTTTTCAAGAAATTTCCGGGAATTCCATATCTTATGGCGTATATGTCCACTTTATTCACATTGCAGTATTTTCAAGAACCAAATTTCAGAATACAAGCTTTACTGAAAATGGAGTTTGCATAAATCCGATTTGTACTGCAAAATTTGAATCTCTGACTTTTGTCTTTGGAAAATGGATTAATTAAGCTGGCCAGATCACCCGGTTTTACGCGGACTTGCCCGGAAATATTATAAAAAACTAGGTGACCCGGTAAACTTCGTTTTTCCTTTAAATTAATAAATCGTAATTAAGGTTTTATTTCATCTATACATCTTGAACTTCATCGTTCTCGCAAATCGATTTTTATGAAAATCGTAACAAAATTGTACAGCTTTTGTCCCATATAAAGATGATTTTGTATAAGAACGGGGGGTCCCCACAAAAGGGTTCCATAAAAATTGAGATTCTAGAAACTACTATACAACCCATCTCTGACCCGAAAAACCCTGGGATACCAAATTTCACTTCACTCCTATCGCCCGTAATTAGTGATGGTGTTTCAAAGAAATGCCATTTTTATATATAAGAAATAGGAAAAGGTTCGGCCGCCCACATTTAGTAAATAAAACCTGTTTTTGTCTAGATTCATTATCATTTTATTGGAAAATTTAAATTAAAAATAACTGCATCATTAGAATCTTAAATTTTGTCGCCCAAAACTAAAATTTTACAAGCTTGATTTATTAAAATAAACATAAACGGACTGAAATACGATTCAAAATCTGGTTATGTTTTTTGATTAGTTTTTGGAGTTTTGTCAATTTTTTCCGATTATTGACCAGATTTTTGTTTGAAAATATGGAAATAGAATTTCCGAATTTAGCCAGGTTTCAATTGAAATAGGCCAGATTTGTCCGGCCCGGATGCGTGCGGAAGAAGTTTTGGCAATCTTGAGCTGAGTTCACCAGATTTTGATACAAACTTGAGATTTGAACCATCGATGAAAGTAATCAAAAAATTTTAGGATGTTTTTTCAAAAGTTTCTATTTAACACCAAAAACTAGTTTCAATTTATCTAGAAAAACGAACTGTGAAATGAATATTCAAAGAGTATTATAAAATAATAAGTATTTTTTTTTAATCACGCATGGTTTGAGCAAAAAAATTATAGAAAAAAATAGGTCACCAAACCCCCTCTCCCCCCCATGATTTAGCTCTTCCTACGGCCCTGATGCCACACATACTGATTTCCTGGTATTTATACCTATTTTTGATGAAATTTTTTTCATACCGATTTTCAAAAAATTCGTTCAGACAGAAACGTATTTTCAAAACATAACTAAAACTATCTTTTTTTTCCTTTTTTTTCAAAATTTCGAACCAACATAGTCCTGATGCTTTTTAAGTCAGCAATTCTCAGAGCAGTCGATAACACCTTTGACTGCTATGCCAACTGTCTTGAGCTTGAATCTTGATCATCGAATAACATGATAGATAAGAGATTATAGGAGTTTAAGACGTTGAAAGATTTTTTTTGTGATATCTTGTGATATAATGAAGTTGTTTGCATAAAATACGAATCTAGATAAGTTTATTCACGTTCGTGATAAATACCACAAGTCAATAGAATTTATAAAAAAATCCGAAGTGCAATAGATATAAATATGAGCTTATTTTGAATAATTTTAGGGCGTGAATTCCAAACATTCGTTTAGTTTTAGTTGTCGGCTCTTGCTTTCAATATAGCTTTCGAAAAAAGGTAAAATTTCATTAAATAAATTTGTACACTTTTTCGGCCAATAGAAAACATAAGAAATATTTAAAAAAAAAAGGTTTTCACTCAATAATCAAATCCTGAAGACCGCGAGCAATTTTGATGTTTGGGGAAAAAAATGATGTTTTCTTTTCGTTATGATTTTTCTAAATGTGCGAAAAACGGGAGTTTTAACGATTGAAGTGTTTTTTTGTTTGAAGAAAATTTTCAAGAGTTCTGAAATGGAGATTTTGGATTTTTCTGAGTTTTAAAGTTGCGAAAAGTTGTGAAAATTTATCTGAAAATGGAATGATAGCGTTACGCCTTCCGGAACAACCTTGTGGTGTTGTAAAGCTGATGGGGCATTGAATCCGACTGCCGGACGGATCCACATAATTTCTCAGATAAGTAGTTTGTTCAAATTTTTTACAGATAGGTAAAAAAGGGAAAGTGTTTAGGGGATTATTTTGAATATTTTGATAAACAGCACGAAATCGAGCAGAAAATATTTTATTGAATAAGTTGCATGGTTATTTTTTTGTGTAAACTTGAACGCAAGTTACGGGTCAAGGAGAAGCCTTTTTTGCGGTTTTTTTTTCTGAAGTCAGTTGGAGATAACGCCTTCGGAGAGCATAATTCCATTTTTATCAGCGGAGCTCTTGAGTTAGCGGATAGTAAAAACAGTTGGTACAAAGTTTGAGTCATGAACTCAAAGCAGTGGAAAGACCAATTCTATGTATAAATTAATGGAGTGAAAAATATTTAATTGATATAAAAATGATCGTGGTCAGAAAGGCATGAACCTTACGTTTCACAGAAGCTTAAGATGGTAACATACAGTTGCCTTCGAACTGATTTTTCTGCCTTAAAGTGAGTTGACCAAATAGTTTTAGTAGGGAATTTTATGTTGAAGCATAATAACATACACAATCCAATTCAATGGTAATTTTAATGGCGTTTTAACGTGTGCTTCAGAAGTTTGGGTAGGCACTCAACCAAAGTAGTAGGTTGTTAGATCAGAAATATGTACATGGAAAAAAAATCTGTGATTGGTTTGTGTTTTTTGGAATAGGAGTCAATTATAAACTTTTTTTAACACGCTTTTTGTAGTTCGGATAATGTTTAGAAGTTTAAGTGCTTTGAAATTATGTAGAGTTTTCTCAAATAAGTTTTTATTTTTAACTTGCTTTTTATTCACCTAGGAACATTATTAACAAAAGCATGTTCGTTCCCTCAGATAGATGAAATATAAAGAACTTAACTTGTTTAAATGTCTCAATAACTTGAAATTATGAAATTATAGTTCCTTTTTCAAAATAATTATTAGCTGCCCAACATGATCCGAAATGTATAACCCAAACCTTTTCAATTTGTATCTCAAGGTACAAAAATCAAAAGCCACGCGACTTTTCAAATTTATGTTCACACTTAGTAATAGTCCTTAATTTTTTTTATCACCATTTAACCTAACATACTCATGCCTGCTTATATAGAAATTTTATGAGTCAGAAAAATAATATTTATTGTTCACCGTAACACTAGTCAAAAGTGTCTCCCAACCAATTCCTTTAACCCCTCTCCCAACTTAAATTATTTTGCTAGGATGCAGAGGTGACCTCGGTCCTAAAGCACAAAATAAATCTTTCATCTTTTTTTCTTTTTTCCAATCTATTCATTGACTACTAGAACGTGGCCGGCGCCGTTATTGACGTTAAAAGAGAGAGCATCAGTTTTGTGCAATGTGAATGAGCTGCTAATCCCAAGCATCATTCATTTGACCTCTGAATAAAATTGATGGCCTCGGTCAATCGCGGAGTAGCAACCATTGGCGATGTGGAACTTGTTCTACTGAGCCACGCCAACGATCGTGGAACTCGAAATGATAGTTATCATAATTTGATTTTTGAACAAGCTATACATACATTTTCTTCAACCATGCATTTCGGGTTTTACGATTCAAGGTGGATGTGAGTAGTTAATCAAGCTAAGCTAGGCTAAGCTAAAAAACGGGAGTTTAAACGATTTCTTAGATAAATTTAGAATAAAATTGAATGTTTGATTGTATATTTAAAAATTGCAATTTCACTCTTAATTTATCTTATAAATCGTTGAAATTCTCACTTTTTTGCAGATTCAGCCATAAATCAAATCATTTCGCAATCTTCAACAAAGTTGTAAAATGTGTTAAAATCTTGAATATCATAAACATAAACATAAACATAAACATAAACATAAACATCTTCAACAAAGTTGTAAAATGTGTTAAAATCTTGAATATCATAAACATACTAGAGCTTGTGATATAGCTCAGTTGGCAAGTCTGTTGTCTCCTGAGCCGATGTCCGCGAGTTCGAGCCCAAGAGTAAACATCGAACACAGTTGTACCGGATAAGTTTTTCAATAACGATCCGCCAACTGCAACGTTGATAAAGTCGCGAATGCTATAAATATGGTAAAACGACTATAATCGAAACAAAAAAAAAGTAATATAAAGAAATTTCCGTTTCTTTGTTTGTTCGTTTGTATGTTTGTCTTTTACAGGCTCAGCCACCTTAAGTGCTAGAGAGCTGAAATTTGGCATGGATGCTTATTAGGATCAGGAATGATGAAAAATAAAAATGTTTTTAGATTTTCGGATGACCCCTTTTGAAGGGGGTTGTCCATACAACACAAATGTTGTTTTGGCGATATTGACGTTATTTTTTGCTGGAATGTAATAAAAAATTTGCACATGAGGGTTGTGAGAGATGACCAATTGGTTCAGGTATTTATTTCTGAGTCAGTGATCGGCGAAAGGGGTCGTTTATTTCAGCTGTTTAATATTATTGGGATATTGGCGTTATTATAAGTCACGACATAACTTGACGAACATAATTCCTATAACTCACTCGGTCCATGGCATCCGTTCTCCAATTTCTCGGGCACCCCACGTTCGCCAGATCACGCTCCACTTGGTCTAACCACCTCGCTCGTTGCGCCCCCGCTCGTCTTGTTCCTACCGGATTCGTAGCGAACACCTGTTTTGCAGGACAGTCGTCCGGCATTATCGCAACATGTCCCGCCCAGCGTATCCGGCCAGCTTTCACCACCTTCTGGATACTTGGTTCGCCGTAGAGTCGCGCGAGCTCGTGGTTCATCCTTCGCCTCCACACTCCGTCCTCCTGTACGCCGCCAAAGATGGTTCTTAACACTCGTCGCTCGAATACTCCGAGTGTGCGCAGGTCCTCCTCGAGCAATATCCATGTCTCGTGCCCGTAGAGGACAACCGGTCTAATGAGCGTCATATACAGGTTACACTTCGTGCGAGGGCTAAGTCTTCTCGACCGCAGTTGCTTGTGGAGTCCATAGTAGGCACGACTTCCGTTGATAATTCGCCTCCGGATCTCACGGCTGGTGTCATTGTCTGCCGTCACCAGTGAGCCGAGATAGACAAAGTCTTCGACTATCTCCAGCTCGTCGCCGTCGATCATGACCTTGTCATTACTGGACACGCGGGTTCGGTCGGTCTCGGATCCGCAGGCCAGCATGTACTTCGTCTTGGACGTATAAATCATCAACCCAATCCTTCCTGCTTCGCGTTTCAGTTTGCGGTAGATCTCCTCCACCGCCGCAGATGATCTGCCGACCATATCAATGTCATCGGCAAAGCAGTTAAGTTGACTGGATCTGTTGAAAATCGTGCCCCGCATTTCGCCCACCGCTCGTCGAATAACACCTTCTAGCGCCACGTTGAACATCATGCAGGATAGACCATCACCTTGTCGAAGCCCCCTGCGCGATTTGAATGAACTCGACAATTCATCCGAAATCCGCACACAGCACTGCGTACCATCCATCGTCGCCTTGATCAGTCTGATCAGCTTCCCGGAAAAGCCGTTCTCGTCCATGATTTTCCATAGCTCGTTACGGTCGATCGTGTCGTATGCGGCTTTTAAGTCGTTTAATAGATGGTGCGTAGGGACTTGGTGTTCCCGGCATTTTTGGAGGATTTGCCGTAATGTGAATTTCTGATCCGTCCTTGACCGTCCCTCCATGAAGCTGGCCTGATGACTTCCCACAAATCTGTTTGCTTGTGGCGTTAGGCAGCGGAGTAGGATTCGGGATAACACGCTCGGTAGTTCTCACAGTCCAATTTGTCGCCCTTCTTGTAGATGGGGCATATTACCCCCTCCTTCCACTCCTCCGGTAGCTGTTCTATGTCTCAGATCCGGACTATCAACCGGTGTAGACAATCGGCCAACTTGTCCGGGCCCATTTTGATGAGTTCAGCTACCATCCTTCCCAGCCGACTTGTTTCTATTCAGCTGGCGAATGGCTTCCTTAACTTCACTCATCGTTGGGAGTGGCTCCTCTACGTCGTTGGCTACGCCGGCGATGTACCTTCCCCCACCGTCTTGATCTCCTGCATGTGCGCCGTTCAGGTGTTCATCGAAGTGCTGCTTCCATCTTTTGATCACCTCACGATCGTCCGTCAGGATGCCTCCGTCCTTATCCCGGCACATTTCGGCTTGCGGCACGAAGCCTTTGCGGGATGCGTTGAGTTTCTGATAGAACTTTTGTGTTTCTTGGGAACGATGCAGCTGCTCCAGCTCCTCGAGCTCCTCCTCCTCCAGGCGACGCTTTTTCTGCTGGAAAATTCGGACTCGCTGCCTCTTCCGCTGTCGGTGATTTTCCACATTTCGACGGGTGCCTCTTTGCACTCAGAAACAAGAAATTTAAAAAAAAATGCCGCCGGTGAGAATCGAACTCACATCAATTTTCTACCTTCATGACCAGATAGAGAACGAGGGTTGATTGTCAGAGTGTTCCTGCCAAGTTAATTTAAACCGCACAGCACTTGCTTTCTGACATTTGACCGGGGGTTTGCCAGAATTGTATTATGATGTGAAAGGGAAATGGAAACGAGAACCTGTTTTTTGCGTTTTTACTCACTGCTTACATTCACACGCACAGCTGCATAAAGCCAGCGCTGCAGTTTTCCTAATGCCACCTTACATACACACGCACAGCATGCATTGACGGAGCGGATCAATTCATTCGAGTGTAGCCCACCGGCTGCCTGAGATTTGTTTCCATCCTTCTTCATCTTGTGATGGGATAGGAAGGGACATGAAAACGTTTCTATTTTGTTTCCTTCAGTCATACGAAATTCGGTTGCGCTAGGAGGTTAATGCCGGCGGTCTCAAATCGGATCACCGCCGATGGCGTTCACTTCTTATGCCAATGATGTGTAAATATTGAGAACTCATGATTGGAGAAAAGGCTAAATACTGAAACTTCTAACATCAATCCAATCTAGAAACGCGATTCAAATATTTCTATGAAAGTACTCTCAGCTCAATCTTCTCTCCACATATTTCTTCTAATTTGTGAACTCTTCAATAAAATACTTGATGATAGTCGCGTTTTCGAACGATCTTATCTCAACGTGTACGTTTTTGAAGCATGTGTGTATGGATGAAACCGACACTTGGTCATACGAAACGAGCGTGTACGCGCGCAGTCAGTCAGTGAGCGAGCGTGAGCAGGGGAGCGAGCCACATTGTGGCGAGTGGCACATTGCGGAGTTTCCCCCGGCTGGGGCAGTCAAGTGGACCGACTGCATCGCTGCGGAGGACTTGGCCAGTCTGCACAAAGCACAATTTTAAAACCAAAATCGATCCTTTCATCAAAGTTTTAGCTTAACCCTCATCCGCATTAGGGTGTCATTTTGACACCATTGCAAGTTTGAAGGCTTGTAACTTTTTTCAGGAGCTTCAAAATACAAAAATTTCTTCGGGGACCCTACATGAATTCAAAAGTTCTTCATTATTGCATCTTTATTTTTTTTATGGACGAACCCTGGAAGCCTGGACAAAAAAAACTCCCTTTTCCGACTTTTGGTGTCATTTTGACACCACAAAAGTAAAATCTATTTAAGTCGTTTGAATTATTATGAACTTCATATAAAACTTATATCAATAGAAACCTTGTAATGTCAGTCAGCTAAAGTTACAAGTTTTCTCGTTATTCAGCATGAAAGATAAAAATCCGAAAAAACATGCCTCACGAAAACTGCTGTAGTTCATATGTTACACGTCCAAAAAAATATTTGCCTTATGCATATGAAAGCTGAAGATAATGCCTACATCATGAAGACAAGAAATATTTTTTAAATTTTTTTTAATGAAATGGTCACAAAAAGTTAAAAAAAGTGGTCTAAAAAACTTACTTTTCATTCGATTGCTAGTAAATACTGTTTGAGCGATGGTAGAGTTTTAGAAAAAATATGACAACAAACTTTATTAAAATTCTAACATTTTGCTGTCTTTAGATTTTTGATGCAACAAAAATTGAAATTACTGGAATTTTTCAAAGTTCACTACTTTGCGCAATTTTTTTACAAATTGAAATTTCATCTGTATTTGTGGTCCACCGTCAGGTTGTACCCGGATTTTCAGTGCTTTTACAGTGCTAGCAATCGAATGAAAAGTAGGTTTTTAGACCACTTTTTCGAACTTTTGTGACCATTTTCTAAAAAAAAATTTAAAAAATATTTCTTGTCTTCATGATGTAGGCATTAACTTCAGCTTTCATATGCATAAGGCAAATATTTTTTTTGGACGTGTAACATATGAACTACAGCAGTTTTCATGAGGCATGTTTTTTCGGATTTTTTTTCTTTCATGCTGAATAACGAGAAAACAAGTAACTTTAGCTGTATATAATGTTCTAAACATATTTTACTGACATTACAAGGTTTCTTCTGATGTAAGTTTTGTTTAAATCGGTCTAACACGCCGAAAGTTATAACGATTTGAGCTTGTGGTGTCAAATTGACACCACAAGTGCTGATTAGGGTAATGAAATCTAATGCGGATGAGGGTTAAACAATCATGGGTGCAAACGATCCGGTGCAATGGCTTGAAACACAACCAAAATGTGTAACAAACATCTTTCAATACGTTTTTTTCTGATTGAGCTTTTTCGGTGAGTGAAACAACTTTTTTTTAAATTTTACGTAATTTAATTAAACACGAAGTTTTCACTATAATTAAAGACCCTATTCCAATAGAAGAACAACGAAATGTGGTCTATTCCATACCATGCAAGGACTGTCAAGATCTAGTGTACATTGGGCAAACAGGTAGAATGCTTGGAAAAAGATTACAGGAACATGAAAAATTAATCGCAAAAAACGAACCAAAATCGGAATTAGCGCAACACGCAATAGAAGCGCAACACGCAATAGAAGCGCAACACTGTTTCGATTTCAAGAAACCAGGAGTACTCGAGCGGAATCTGAGAGTTCGGGAAACCAGAGAAGCTGCCGAAACCCTACACATCAAGGCAGCGTTGCCAGATTGAAAACCGCTCAAGTCCGTAGATTTGAAGGAAATTGAAAAATGTACTGATTTCGGCAAAATAAAACTTGATGACCTTTTTTTTTGGTCGTCAGGTAGAATATTCATTTATCCGCAGAATCCCTTGAATTTATTCGATAATCCGTAGAAAATCCGTAGGAAATGCTAAAAATCCGTAGATTTTGAGCATCGATCCGTAGTTCCGTAGAAATGCTTAAAATCCGTAGAATTGCGGAGAAATCCGTAGATCTGGCAAGGCTGCATCCAAGTAAGAGGAAAAGAGCGAACAGCAAATCAACAAACCGAAGTAGGAAAACTAGCTACACGCTCATATTAGTTTAACCAATTTTGGTTCAAAAGTAACCATTTTCGACCTTTTTCCGCGTTATGTTTTTTTATGACTTCTCCGCAAGAACCCATAAAATGACTTTTCGGGGAGAAGTTGAATTTTGGTTATTTTTTAACCGTATTCAATATGGCGAAGAAGCTGTAAAATGGTTATTTTTAATGTTGATTTAAAGAGTGGTTACCGCAAATATTTTTGTGAAAATGGCAGCTAATGGCAGAAAAAACATTTGATTTTGAAATGTTTTGTTTATTGTCAAAACTATGTAGCTTACAAATACTAGTAGGTAAGTAGGTAAGGTTTGGGGTTGTGAATAGCCGGACCGGATGATGGAGTCAGCTGAACTGGCAATCGATTCGTCCTTCATTCCGGTGAACGTGTGATAGCTTTCCATATTTAGCGGTAAGCCGACACCAAAGTCGCATAGGCTCAAGTCAAGCCGTTCTTGAATTCTTGACCAAAACATTGAAAAGATTCTCATGAAGGATTATCGCTTTCGGGTGTAGGTAATCGAGAGCAGCCAAGACGTCTCCTCGATACCACTCCTCTTCCTAGGGGAACCGACTACGGCAATACAACGCAGCCAGACATTTGATTGCAGCAAACCCTGTGGGGCAGTCGAATTAAATATATTATTTTAACTTTTCTTATGTCAACTAGTTCCTCTTACCAACTCGCTGGGGAAACTGGATCCAGATCCGGACACATCTGATGAATTGTTCTCGGAGGAAGAAGATAAGGTTTCAATCTTCTCAGACAGACAGCTCGATATCTTCCATGGGAAACATCAGCCGACCATGTTCCTCTTTCTTATTCATCAACGACACTTCCATCTTAATGACGTTTCGCTTGATGAGCAACCTGCATGGTCCCGCTCGGCTTTCCGGTAATCGGCAATGGAAAATTCTGTTTGCAGAATTTTGTTTTCCGATTTTCGGGCAGCCGGTTCCGGACGATCTTGTTCGCTTCAGCCACTTGATGCGGAAAATCCGCTGTGCCATGTTTCTGATGTCCTCCGATGTGAGTTTTTCGGAATGACCATTTTTTAATTAATTTTCGACTGGTTTTCACTGGCGGATGTGACCAAATTTAATAATAAACTTTTAAAACAATCTAGAACCGTTCCGAACTTCGCGCACGTTTCAAGATGGCGAAGAAAAAACGTAAAATTTTACAACCATTTTGTGGTTAATACACGAGAACTACCAAAATGTTTAGATTACTTCATAGAAAAATTCTTAAAAAATAACCATATTGATAGTTTTGTAGCAAAAACCATAAAATGGTTATTCTATAACCAGAAATGGTTAAATAAAAACAAGCGTGTACATTAGACTGAGTCGATTTGGGGTCATTTTTGAATTTCTCAAACCCTGGGGTCTTAAAAGCTTCGTTTTGGTCCAAAACTCATCCATGATTTTTTGCTGAATTTTTAAGTAACGTTTACATGAGTAAATTTGAACTTTTAGGTTTGTATGGGAAAATTGAATATTTTGAACTGAAAAATCAACATCATTTTTGTTTCTTCTGTGGAACCTAGCCTGGTAATTGTTTTGGTGCCAATTTATAAATTTCTTACAGCAAATTTTCCGCTGAACAACTTTGTTGAACATCATAACTTCGTATCTTTTTAGACAAAAAAGTTATTAGCTGTTTAACAGATGTATGTCTTTTTGGATTGATAAACCATGAATTCAATTGACACCACTGCTTGTGCCCCATGAAGTATGGCATGAAAAGTGGTCTTGCAATACTTCGCTAGGCACCCAGCAGTGGTGTCAATTGAATTTATTGTTTGTCAATGCCAAAAAACATACACCTGGTAATGAGCTTATAACTTTTCTGTCTAAAAAGATACGAAGTTATGATATTCGACAAAGTTGTTCAGCGGAAAATTTCCTGTAAGAAATTCATAAATTGGCACAAAAACCATCAGTAGGCTAGGTTCCACATAAGAAACAAAAATGATGTTGATTTTTCAGTACAAAATATTCAATTTTCCCATACAAACCTAAAAGTTCAAATGTACTCATGTAAACGTTAGTTAAAAATTCTGCAAAAAATCATGGATGAATTTCGGACCAAAACGAAGCTTTTAAGACCCCAGGGTTTGATAAATTCAAAAATGACCCCAAATCGACTCAGTCTAGTGTACATACAATAGTCTCATAGTCAAACTGAGAGGAGAGACAGTTAAAAAACCGACAAGCAGCCGAACAGAATAAAATTGTGCTGCTTTATTTTTTGTATGTGATGTGAAGTATTGTGATTTTGATAAATGTAATTTAATTTTAAAAGTTTAAAGTTTTTAATAAAAGTAAATATTTTTAGACGTCTGATGATGGGTGAAGAAAAGTAACCCGAAACGTTACGTAAAATTTAAAAAAGTTGTTTCACTCACCGAAAAAACTCAATAAGAAAAACCCGTAGAAAAAGTACCGGTGATAAACTTTAATTAAAACATCTTTCAAATTAAAAACCTATAATTTTAGGTTAAAAAACCTCTGTGTGCGACAGTAACACTAAAAGTATGATTATACATAAACGTTCAGAAACTTTAATAGCGCTACGTTATCCTAACAGACTGAAAAATTGTGCGTATTGTTGATGACATTCCTTCAATATAAAAAAAGAACAAGTTTTTATTTATAACCATTTATTATTAAATCCCAACTGAAATACAAAACAAAGTCAGGATAACCTATCACATGAAAATAAAAAAAAATATTATTATATTTATCAAATTTATGGGTGGATTCAGTTCAGTGAACTTTAAAACTATTTAAATCTGCTTTAAACATAAACTTTTTGATTCACAATTTTTGCCATTAACGTGACTGGCACTCTTTTAATTCAACAGTGATAGAAACTGTCAATCCTTACTGGACTAATAGCTACTCCTATTACACATTTTTCATCCCTTAATTTGAGAAACATTTGATGTTACTTCCGGAATGATAGCCGATCTGAGCTGACTCATAATTTGCTTGAATCCTATTTCAATGTCTTAATCGACATTATTATGGTACAAATTCAGTGTTGATAGGTTTTCTGGCAAACTCTTCGGATTGTATTCCGAACTATCTGTAATCACTATTTCTTCTTCCAGCGCAGCCAAACGCTCCTTCAAATTCTCAAGCTTACTTTTTGTAGGATTCTTGAAATTTTCAAATTCTTCAATATCTTCTTCTAGCCACTGGATAAACATTTGAATTTCATCCCGTTGTTTTGACTGAACTGCACCCAATGTTTTACGTAAATTCTCTAGATCCAGTTTCAATTGTTTTGTTTCTTGGCGACAACATTCAATTTCACAGTTCTTTTTTACATTATTAGAAAACAAATATTTAATGCCAGATTTTAAATTTTTCCAAGCTGCAGGTGCCACCTGTGCCAGCAACAACCATCCATCAACTTGATTGAAGAAGACCCTCCAAGGATCGGGACTGGGGGTGTAGATCATGTTGGAATACTGTCCATCACAGACAACCGAAGGTTGTCCGAACCACTCAATCGGAGAGCAACCTCCAAAGGTGTCCTGTCCAAATTGATCCGGCGTGAAGCTATGATGATTCTTGGAGAAAACGTTAACAGTTGAACGGAGATGTGAACAGATGAAGGAATTCTTAGACGGATCCAGCGAGTAGCAGTATTGGGTTTTTGATCTGGAGGAACCGGCGTTTTTTGGAATGTCGGAATAATTTGGCTCTGCCATTTCATTTGTTGGAAGTTGTTTGAACGATTTTTGCGATTTGGGCCAAACGAACTCCCAGAAATTCGGGAAATGAAACGAAGAAGATCCACTGGTGGCGCTTCCGTCAAAAGTTATCGACCTTTTGGAACGGGAGCTATCCATGTACCGTTCTTTGACAGCAAACTTGGCTGACACATTGGGGAAGCTTTCGAAAAACTTTTTGTACTGAACATATCGAATAAGGTTGTAATAACCGAAAGCTGCAGTTGATAAAAAAATTCTGTTTGGATTTATAAAAAACGCTCTTTCTTTCCCAAGAACTAATTGTTTTGGAAAATTTTTGCGGATCATTTTAGGAGTGTGTTTAATTATCTGAGAGCCAACTTTTCTTCCATTTTCGAAATGCGTTATGTAGATTTTGAAGGGAGTCAACTTCACGGTGTACGATTTAAGAGGTATGTCTACTCTATACCAAGCCATCTTCAGGTTGCCTGGCTTCAGGACGTAGTGGGTCTTGGAAAGACCATGTTTAACGGTCCCAGCTGTACCGATAATTACTGTTGAGGCACCTTCCAAAAGGCCGAACCAAGTTCGAGGACTTTTCCAATCCCATTCGTTTAACTTAAAATTCATGTTATTGGCCAATGATCCGCCGATATAGGTGAAAAGAAGGAATCCTGCCGACAGTCCCACTGCATATGCTATCTTGGCTGAGCCCGAAGCTAAGGAAAAAAATGTGCGAGTAACTCCAACAAAACCAGAAGGAAGACCAACGGCAATCGCGCCTCCCGTGAAGAACCCGTTCCAAGTTACCGGTGAAGACCAATCCCATTTGGTGGGATCCCATTCATTGGTAGCCGCAGCTGCTCCAAGCAGACCTCCGGCCACAGCTAGAGCTCCCGTTACTGCAACAGCGCTCCAGAAAGCAGTTGTACTTGCAGCACCTCCAAATAAGGCCAAAAAGTATCCAAATGTTGCAAAGCCTCCGTAAACAGCGAAAGCGCCCATAACACCTCCCACAAATAAACCAAGCCAAGTTTTACCGCTAGTCCAGTCCCATTTTGCTGGATCCCAGCTGTTGTTCGCCGCTGCTGCTCCCAAATACGCTCCTATTAGGGCTCCGATTAGGATTATGCAGAGAGTGATGGCTTCCTGCCCATCCGGATCAACCTGTGAAACAGGAGAGTTTCCTGCGTACTTGTACGGACTTGGATACTGCTCCATGGGATCAATCTGATAGAATCTACCGATCTCTGGATCGTACAGTCGTGCGTGGTAGTTGTACAGGCCGGTTTCCTCGTCAAACTCCTGACCCGTGTAACGATAAGCTATCTGACCGTTGGGATCTGCACCGAATTTGCGCATCAACTGTCCGTATGGCATGTAATCGTATGCTGCAACAACTTCACCTTTGTGGATCACCAACCTCGTTGAACCTTCATGATCCGCTAGAACGTTATAGTATTTGTCATTTCGGTAGAATCCGATCAGGCCTAGAGGGCCATGAACGTAAGCCGTAACTGTATTGAGTGAACTGGTTTTAACTTTTGGATCTGGGTAGACCTGCTTGATCTCCACCATGGTTTGGCCTTTGTGATCTCGAATGTAGTAGAGTTCGGACATGAGATGTCCGGCGGCGTTTTTCACCCGCTTCAATGTTCGCTCTCCTTGATAGTTGTACCCGAACTCTATTTGTCTTCCGTTGGTCAAGTGGATTCGCGAAACCCGTTGCGTTAGTGGATCGTACACAAGTTTGTCGATGTTCTTGTGCAGCGCTTTAACGATGTTACCTTCGCTGTCATGTTCTACGGGGTGTTCTGTTTTCATTGATCCTTTCAAGACTTTTGCGATTTGGTTTTTGTTTTTTTGATACTCTAGCTGAATCCTTTGAAACCCGGTGTAGAAGACGCCGTGATTGCCGTTCGGATCGATGGAGAAGGACTGAACGTCAGCTGGGGAGTTTCCTAAGACAGTTGCGAGGTAGCTCTTCAACAGCTTAAAAAACTGTTTCTTTTTGTTTGGGAAGTGGGTGTTTATCAAAGTGTTCAACGGATCGTTCAACGTTAGTGCGTTGATAAGGTTGTTAATTCTAGAAGAACATAACGTCACTTGATTTTTGGGCAACCCTTTCATAAGAGCTTCACATTTTGGACTGCTAAAAGAAAGGTCCATCATCTTCTCCAATGCAATTTTGTACACCACATTTTCTAACTCATCTTTTGATCTTATATCCTGGTCTTTGAACAAAGCTTTTGTTCCAGTAACCTGATCGAGAATGTGAGATTCTTGCAACTCTTGGAAAATAGATTTAATTTTTTCATCATTCAAAGAAGCATCTATTTTGCTGATTTCCTGAACAAATACGTCTTCATTCAAGGGGTTATTGTAGCTTGACAGGATTCTTTCTTCCCCGATGAAGCTCTTAGCCGCGATCAGTTCAGAATGACTTCCGTAGCTGTAGGAATGTCCGTAAAATTCAGGATATCCTTGCTCCAACAAACTTGTAGCAATGATCTTAGCGTTTGAACTGGAAGAACACCGCAGCGGAACTGAGGGCTCCAAATCGGGATAGAAAGTCTTCAAGGGTCTACCCTCACTGTCGAAGTATCCAAGGTCTTTCAGAGAGTCGAAACATATCTCGGCTAAATAGTACTCCATTCCAGATTCTATGAAAGCCCTAGCAGTCAAAGGAATCAAGTTTCGATTTGTTTTTTCGTGCCACTTAGCTTGAAACTCCGTTCGCAAAATACTTCCATCTCCTAATGGGTCGCATCCATAACCATTTTCAGTATAGTACAATTTCTCCGTCAAGAACTCATTGTCGATCGAACCTAAATAACCGGGGGCGACGTACTGATACTTTTGATTAATTGTTTTCCCGTTGGATGAATGTTTGATTTGCGTAACTTTACCCTCAGCATCGTGTTCCAGTTCAGCGATTGTTTCGAATTCGGTGGTGTCTTTGTTGGCTGATCGAAGTCTCGATATCCTTGTTACCTCTCCTCGTAAGTTATGTTCATAGCGTATCACAAGCTGTTCGTCTCCGATCTGGAATGGGTACTTGATGCCGCTGATTTGATCTCCCTTACGAAGATACTCGAGGGAAATTGATTCATCAGTATTCGGTTCAACGTAGCTTTTCTTCAACAGGTTACCATCTTCGTTGTAGAACTGAACTTCGCTGAACGTCGTATCGCTGTTCTGTTTTATTAAACGAAGAATTCGTCCACGCAGTTGCGGATCCAAAGAGCTTTCGCCGTAGTCCAGCTGCATTGAGTAAATGCTGTCGGTAATTGGTTCGTTAACTCTCTTTGGGTCCCGCACTTGTTGAAGAACTGTATTGGTGGCATTCAGCAAGCCTGCTTCACAAACTTTGTTAAAGACGTTGTACTGGAAGTAAGCAATTTTGTCAACGTTTTGCCTATCTTTTGTATAGTGAAGTTGATACCGGAGTCTGTTAAGCTCGTCATACTTGAACTCCACCTTTCCTCCATCGGGAGTGTCTTTCATAACTAGTAGCTCACCTTGTTCATCGTACTCTCTACGCTCTGCCCAAGCGCTCTCAGTTATGTCTTTGATCGGAGTGAATCCCCTTGTCTTAGTCGCCTGGTACTGATCTTCGTAGAAGTTTGGTGGCAACATTTGAAGCAGATAGCCTTTCTCGTTGTAAGTCCAGGTGGTCAGAATGTTGTTGTAGTCCCGAACGCTTTTGTATTCGGCAATCTTCTTGTCCCGTCTGTTGTAAACAGTTACCTGTTTGATTCCATTCGGGAGATCTTCCTGCTCATAGCGATACCCGTCTTGGGTGTGATAGTGCAGTTTGATAAAGCTTTGATCCGTGTCCAATTTGAATTTGTGCACGTATTTACCAGATATAGAGTAATCGGCACCAGGTTGACTTACTTTTTTCCTGATTGATAGCGGATTGTTGTGGTACTCGATTTGAAAATACGGATGTTTTCCGTACAAGTTTTGAGTGGTTGAAACTGTACCATCCATTGTTCCCGTTTTTGGGAAATCGTGTTCGTTTGTTACAAAATCCGAATGGTAGTTGAAAATTTTACTTTTGAGAGATTGAACAGAATGTTTGGTCCATACAGTTTCGGCAATTTTTCGACCAATGGTGTCGTAGATGATTTGTCGAATCAAAATGTTATCAGGATCTTGCAGTAGGATTTCCTGAATTGGATTGGACTCTCGATTCATGTAGGATATGTGGGCCATAGTATCCTCCATTATAAATAGGTCATTAATTTTTGTTGATTTACCAGAACTTTCAACGCTAAACTCTTTACCTTCAAAAAGCTTGTTTGACTCCTCAAATTCAAAACATATGTGACCATCTACCCAAACGCTTGTAAAGCTTGAACCTGCAAGAACCAAAATTTCTGAGCTACTGGAGATTGTATTACAAGAGGCGGAGTTATAGCTCAATTTATTGTTATTCAAGATAATTTGACGTTCTCCAACGTGTATTTCCAATCCTCCGTTACAAATAAAACGAACTCCAAAGACATTACTTGCCAATTTCCTCTTCAAAGACATTATTCCAGTTAAATCTATTGCTCCAGATTCAACCAAATGCTTGAACCCCTCAAAATCCCACCTCTCTTCAACGGTATACGGAGAAAACGACTCCAACCATCCAGTCTTCGGTTTGATTTGAACTCTCGATGAAGAACTTCCTTCTCTCGTCTCATCCGGCTTAACCCTCTCCGAAGATCCAATGTTTTTGGAATAGCTCACCAAATACTTAAGAGCACCGTTTTCGTCCAGTTCAGCAATCCGTCGGCTGTACAGATCATACAGAATCCTTGAAGCTGCTCCATTATTGTGGATTTTGCCGATCAGCTGAGCAGTTTGTGGATCGTAGATTGATGCTTCGAAATCGAAGTTAAGAGGAGAAATTCTAACGTGATCAACGTCTAAGGCGTTGTTTTTTGCTTCGATAGTTAGTTTAACGAAATCAGTTGGTGGATTGTCAGCTTTCGGATTGATTCGATTCTTGAAGCTTTCATCATTACTAACAGTTTCAACATGCATCCAGTCCTGGAAGATTTGTTTGACAACTCCTTTGTCAGCTTTTCCATTAACGGTTAAAGTGACGAAATCAGTTTCTTCGTTTATTTTTAACAATTTTTCCGATCGAATCCAGCAGCTTACAATGAAGTGATCAAGGTAAGGAACGTTTGTAAGTTCCCTCGATAATTTCTCATTTTTCTCAAGTCGTAAGAAGTTCTTTCCAGTACCGGAAAACTGTTCGGTTTTGACTTTATCCTTCCCGATTGGTATATCACCAACCAGCCAACCTTCCAAGTTCTCATAGTCTTCAAAGCCAACAAACTGGGTAACATTCCACTTCTTATCGTGTGGCCACGTCTTCAGGATCGGATAGCTTCCACTCTTATCCATCAGTGCCAGTTCTTCACTTTGCACCTGTTGCTCATCTGTCTCTTTTTGCTGTTCTTCTTTACGCTCATCCATGCGCTTGATGTACTCTGGATCGAACACGCTCTCATCTGCATTGATGACTTCAACAACTTGAGTGTTGCTAGCAAAGTTGCTCGTCTCTCTGTAGTATCCCGTTTTTGATTTGTCGGCTCCTGGAATCACGTTTGTTATATTGAACAGTAACTCAGCTCCAGCTGCGATGGGTACGAGGTATTCGTACCCGATGCTGTATTCCTCGAATCCGGTCTTTAACGTCTGCTTTGATACGACTACGACGGTAGTTCTTCGTTTGGAGCTCAAACTTGCCGCTGGTCTAAGCACGACTGCGTTGTCCGATTTTCGTGTGGTGATCAAAACAGAAGCGCTTGTCGTTGCGTGTGCAGTTTCGTCCATGAATTCTACTTTATCGAACTCTTCCTGTTCATTAAGCTTCAGATTGTACACCACTATGCTGTCCTTGCGTTGTCCCACTAAGAAATTTGGGTATTTGATCGCTAGTTTACCGGCCAATTGAATTCCTAGATCGATTTCTATTTGTGGTTTCAATTGGGAGCTCATTTTGATGTTTTTCTTCAAACTTTCTTTGGAAAGGTTTACTAAACTTCCAATGGCAAAGTTGAAATGTTTCAGTTTTAGCTCGTCGCCGTCCATTTCTTGGTTTACAAATTTCTCTCCATCGTACGAAAGCTTGGTGTTTCCAACCATCACTCCTTCACTGTTTACCTGCATAGTATATTTTTCAAAATTCAATGGAATTTTCATCATCCGCTCATAGTAAGGCATTCCTTTTTCATGTTCTTCTGAAATTTTAACATCTTTGCCTTCTTCATCTTTGGCTTCTATGAATTTAACTTTAAACTTTCCATCAGACTGTTTGACAAACCTAAACAAATATTGATATCTCTGAAGCCAATTTTCACTCAGAGCTTCAATATTTCGGTCACACTGTTCGAGGTTTTCCATATTCAAGTCCATAACTTTCGTTGATTTCACGCTATAATCTGACCCCAAAGTATACAAAAATAATTTCACGGATATTTGTCCCTCGCTAGACAGTTTAATCGTTCTCATGATCAGGACGTTGTTGTACAAAGCAAAAGAACTCTCGTAAATCATTTGAGAAAACTCATCCTTGTAGTCCTGAAGGTCGGCCGACGCTTCCGAGTCATCTGGGTTTGTCGCTTCCACTTTTATGTACTCGAAGAATGTTTCAAAATCCTTTAGATTTGGTTTGGACCTTCCAATATCGATAGGTTTCTCAATCAACTTCCCTGTGGCACCCCACCTTATCAGTTTAACACCCTCTTCATAAATTACCATTCCCCGATTGATGAAAACTATTTGGTTTAGCAACCAGTACTTTCTGTTGAAGCGTCCATTTCTCTTCTTCCAAGCGCTCATAAAAAATTGTTTTGTCATTCAGATAAACAAAATAATCCTCCCGAAAATCATTCTTCAAGTTCTTCTCAGTTGAAGTACGCGAAGCTTTACCGAAATCTTCACTCCACACGCCATTTTTGTCTTTATTGAAAACGAATATTTTTGACAGTTTATCCTCAGCTTCTTCAGTTACGTTGTAAGTAACAACCAACGAAAAATATTTCTGCTTCAAATTGGCAGCAAAATTTGACACAGGTCCAACGTTTGGGTATTTAATCTTGAAACTCTGTTCCGCAACAAAGTTGTTCAAACCGGAATCGTCTTTCAGCGAAAGTGTTAAAGTCGATTGATCATATTGATGTTTAAGAATTTTCAAAGCGTATCCTGGCCCACTGTAAAGATCTGCCAGCGGTTCCATGAGATGGATCAATTTTGCAACATCAACTGACTTTTGTTCATAGTCAAAAGTTACTTTGGATCTCGATGGAAGCTCCATTGAATTAAGCATATTTCTCTTATTGTACTGGAACGCCAACACCGGATGAGCGTCGTTTGTTTGCTGCAAGGATTTCAAATATTTGAACTTCTCTTGATTATCGTACTCCAGCTTGAGTTCTTGAAGATAACGAGGCGTTTCAACGTTGATTTTGGTTAGAATTTTTGTATTTTTAAACAGTTGCTTAGTACCAAATGGAGGCTGCTCCTCATATTCGAATGAAATGGATGTTCCCAAGCCATCATTTATATTTTTCAAATAAATTGGTTCGTTGATTTTATTTCCTTCGGAGTAAACATAATTAAGTTTCACATCACTGGATAATGTATTTTGGATTTCTACCAAATACCACTGAACAGCTTTTGGAATACTGTTCAGTCCATTTCCATTTTTGTTTAAAACAAATCCGTACCAATCTTTTTTAACTTCAGATGACTCAATTCCTTTTCCAGGGCGACCGTAAAAATACTTCAACTTTCCGTTATTCACTTCCCATTCCTCCTTGTTTGAATCATACTTGACCAAAATGTCACTCTTTCCAATAATTCTGAAACTTTTTATTCCAGAATCATCATTTTCCTTCCAATCTCGATCCAGTTTAATCTTCATCTGATCTTTCACAAGAAAATAATCGTGTTCTTCTTCAAAAATCGTACTCTTATGGTCCATGACGATGCAATCTTTTCCCAAAATCCAATGTTGCCCGAGAACTCCCTGATTGTCAGATTCATCAATCTGATCTCCATAATATGCCATCAACTTGATCGGTAATCCCATTCGATCTTGCATATCAATCAGCGGGAATGAAAACTTCAACTTTCCTGAAGTTTTGTCCACCACGTCTTTGAAATGTTTTTCATCAAGGCTGTCGCGTAGCCAGCGAATTGGTTTTTCTTTATTCTGATCAGGTTGGATTCGAACTTTTTCACTTATTTTCAATGGAACAGACCCTTCTTGTTCACCATCTTCAGGAACCACATTCAATTCAGGCTTTTTCTCATCATCAAACTCCAAAGTTGTTTCGTACAAATGTCCACCATAATAACCGAAAACTTTCAGCTCCTTTCCACTTTTTTTGGCTGAAGCCACCAATGCATGTTCAACACCATTCTCGTCACCTCCCTGAGCAACGAACCCTTTACAGTCCTTCGATACTTCCAGATACTCAATTCCTTGAGGTCCAGTTCCAACTAATGCGTCCACTTTGCCAATATCCGTTTTGATTAGTATCAACGACTCCAACATTTTATCGTCCCAGCCTTCAGCGGCCGAAAACTGTGGACAATGATACAATTTTTCCGTTAATTGTCCGTTCAACTTGAAGACATTCAGACCTTCTTCCGAAATATGCAACATTTCATCGGCGGTTGTTTTGAACAGTTTTCTCACCTTCGGTGAGTTTACGATGCTCAACACTTCCATTAAGTTTCCTTCAATGTCTTTACCATTTAGATCAAACAACCACATCACGTCTGCTTTGGGAACGGCTACGTAATCAACCGATCCAGCTGCATTTGACACAGGAAACAACCCTTCAGCACCATCTGCTGTAGCTGTATTTTGATCTTCAACAGCAGCCGAATCTCCATTCGAAACTTCAAACTCATTGACAATGTTCAATCTGTCCAAAACCAATATCCAAGTCTTATCTTTCTTGGGGAACAGGTAAATCGGAGATTTAGGACTCTCAAATTCCGAGATATCAAACACACCGTTATCCAAATCTCTTGTACCACCAGATCCACCGTCTCTTCTTTTAATCCCACCCTCATCAACGTAAAACACATCCTGCATGTCCCCACCATTCCACAACACAGCCCACGGATTTCTTGGATGATTAAGAGCAGTATCAAAAGCGGAAACGTTCCACTTCCAATCCAATCCATCGAACCGCATCAACCTCTTGCCATGCTTCACAAAAACAACTCCCTTCCCAGGATCACTTCCGGGGGCATCCCGGATGCTCACCTCGTTGCCAACCGGTATCCCGAGATACTTGTTGGACTTCTTCGCCTCCTTGATTCGCAGCATATTAAGCTAATCACCAAACCTTAGGTAGAACTTGTTGAATTCTAAAGAACTGGTTGATCAGATCCATTATTTTATACACCATGTTACAGAAAATTTTATTTGAACAAGCTTTCCAGCGTTTGCCACAACTAAGCCTTTTCAATATGTACTTTAAAGAAATCTATTAGTTCAGCGTGCTTGAACGAGAAAACAGAGTCAGCGATCAAACATCGAGTGCAATCTTTAGACACCGGAGGGAAACATTGTAGTTGGTAAAGAAATCTGATCAAATAATGAATGTGGACTTTTGAAACGTTCTTCAACTGGTCTCCGGATAAAAAACGCCTTTTGTTTCAAAGCTTAATTGAAATAATCCTGCAGAAAGAATCAAGATTATGTTTTTAGTAAATTGACAAAAGCGACAATGGCGAAGCCTATTAAGCAAATTCTTAAACTCCTCTTGGATCCGGCTGGGGTGCAAGCAACCTTAGTGGAGATCGGGTACCTAAACAACAACTTCACGACGGTCCTTTTGCGAGATAGTGGGGTTAGCTTGAGTCATGCGAGCCCGTCACTGAAACAAACATCTAGCAACGAAAAATGAACTTGAATCTGGAAAACGACAAAGACCCACGCGACGCGATTGTAAACTTGGAACATGGAACTGCTGATCTCTAAATTTCATGGGCAGTATCCGTGTGTTCTCCAACGAATTGACGAGACCCTAAAATTTGAAATCGTAGCGCTGCCGGAGATATGCTGGCAGAGCTCAACGGTTCATACGTTTCGAAATATTCATACCATCCACCATCTGTGGCAACATACACGAGCTGGAAACAGCTTTTGGGGAATAGTGATGGGGAACTGAAGCACAACTAAAGCAACCTGAGGTCGCAGTAGACTACGCGCAATCGCTCGAAGCAGCGCTGCCTGAAGACAGCAAGCTTGACTTAGTCCCTCTTCAGGACTGTTGGGATACCATCAAGACAGTCATCATAAGCGTTTCTTCGTAACGCGGAATCGGGCTTGTGGAATGAACTTGATGGAACGACAGGTTTAACAAAGAGTGTAGGAGGGTGATGGCGAAGAGATCGCCGCGTAAGCGGCAGTTGTGCAAAGAAGTACACATCAAAACGTTGAAAATTATCAACAGCGGACGAGGCAGCGAGTCCACATCTTCCAGGAAAAAAGGGCCACCTGGAGGAGGTGGAGCTCGAGGATTTGGCGAGGACGCAGCTACATCGTTACCATGAAATACACAAGTTTAAACAGAAGCTCAACGCATTCCGCCGGCATCCTGACGAAGGAGAAAACAACACTTCGATGAACACTAGAACAGCGCACACGCAAGAGATCAAGACAGTGTAGAGCATGGGTGGCCAACATTTTCAACAGTCGGGCCAAATTTTGGAAATGCGATAGACTGGCGGGCCACAGCACCATTTTTTTTTTTTTTCATTTTCCGAGCAAATAATTTCAGATGTCGCTACTAAATCGGCAGCGCTGCCCGAAAAATGGAAGATCAGTTATTCATTTGCGAACCAAGTTTTTAAGAAATTTATTTTAAAATAACTAATTCAAAAGTTAACCAGACCTCCATCATTGATAGTTTCAAAACTGAACTAACTTCAACAATTCAAAATGCAGTTTCAAATGAAATGCATACTATAAAATCGGGTTTTCAAACAGTGACCGCGGCCATAGAAACATCCCAAAAATTCTCGCCTTCAAAATTTGACACTATTCAAACAGATTTTAAAAATTTAAAGTAGGGATGAAATTCCAATATATGAGGTTGAACTAAAAAAACGCAATCTTTTTTTTTTTTGAAGATGATGAAAAGTTTGAGAGAAACAAGAGAATCAATGTTTCAAGCGTAAATTTCATGATTTTTTCGAAAAATTCATTGATTCTCATGTATCCTTAATCTTTTCGTCATAATAGAGAAGTTGATTTTTTTTAAGAAATTTTGAGAGCGATGTTTTATGTTTTTTCAATTTGCACCAGTTCAAAAGTCATGATTTAAATAAAAAATTTAAAAAAATTATCAAAGAATAACGGCACATTTTTAACATGTAGATATGCCTATAACAGAATAATTGTTTTAACAGAAGAATAAGAACGAAAATTTTTAATTGTTTCAAACTTTTGCGAAATTATCTTCGATATGGGAACAATTTTATTATCCGACGGGTTTGTTACAAGGACAAGGTTCCTAAATTTTCCATAGGATTACAAAATTTGTGTATTTATGCGACTTTAAAATACAGGCTTTTTTGCAGATTTCATTTTTTTGTGAGGCTTTTGATATTATGTTTTCGCCAAAAAAAAAAATGAAATCCACATTATTTTGTAATTTTTTAATGGATATTATAACATGGCACATCAAAACGCAGTGAATTTCAATAGCTTTTTAAATAAAATATTTTAAAAAAAGTTTGTTTCGAAATATCATTAATAAGCTGCAAAAACTTTCAAATAGTACCTTCTGCAAAAATGAGAAAATTAAAAAATTTGGTAAACATCTGGAAATACCCTACGCAAATTGTCATGTAATGGATGTATCTATTTTGTCGTGATATTTACAGTAAATATTTCATTGATTTCAATGGAAGCTGACAAATGAAGTATATTCTCCTATCTAAAATGCCCAAAATTCTAAACTTTGACAAATAAGTTATTTAAGTTGTATATAAACCAATTATAAACCAATCAAACTCATGCCATGCAGCCATTTAGAAGCTCTTATTGCTTCAAGAATAATGGTAGGTAAGTGGTAATAAAATAATAAAAAAATCATCACAATACACATCTGTTAATCGAAATTACAGTTCATGTATGAAATATTAGAAAATATAAAAATATACAGGTTTTTCCTAATTTTAATTCGAATTCTTGAATGATTGGTACAGGTTTTGATAAATTTATCTCCAAATGGTACAGAAACCAAGAAAAAACCTCAACTCTTAAATAGAGCTTACACCACATGTAACATTTTGGAAAAAGCTTCGCGGGCCACAAAAAGACAGCCGCGGGCCACAAAAAGACAGCCGCGGGCCACATGTGGCCCGCGGGCCGTGGTTTGGCCACCCCAGGTGTAGAGGCTTTTGAGTGTAACTTATTTAACGGATCTGAGCGTTATTCTACGGGTGTTGCTGTTAATGGTAACTAATAGTTTTTTACAAGATGGAAATTTGACTTCAAACCATAACAGCTGGGTGTTTGCTGTCGTGAGTGGATTCGTCCCACTGAAACCACCTAGGGCTTCGAATTCCAGATGTGCATTTTTTTTACCATATGATACTACATCAAGGGGTAGGCTGTGCTCATGCATTTATGCATCTCAACCTTTTCCTTTTCCTCTTTTCATTTTGGTCTTTCTTATTTATCTTCTTTCTCCTTTTTCCTCCTTCTTCTTTTTATTTTTCTCCTTTTCCTCTTTCGCCAACCTCTGACTAGTACAAAAAACCCTGAGACGTGTGCCTGTTAGGTAACTCTTTCAAAATAACACATCCGCTCCTGTAGGATTTCCAACCACCAAAGCAAGGTTGATTGAAAAACTACCAAGCAAGAATCCCGTCACGACCACCCCGAATGCTATCTCCGCTTACCTTTGCTGCAGAAATGAACGTGAGTAGGTGAGATCTTTTAAGTCCCACAACACGTATGAGTCCATATTAGGGTTATACCGCGCCCTAAGATCGCGTTGCTTTTGAGTTGTGGTGTCATACGAGACCCAAGACTTTCCATTAGCTTGTCTAGTTTGGTTGACAACCTCGCTCTCTCCGTTCATCATCTTTCCTGATTCATATTAGATCGCGCATGATTTGCGAGATTTCATCGACTATAGCATGCCGCGATTGTTCGTCGCTACACATTTCACTCACAATATGTTCAGAGTTCAAATTTTGAAGTTGTTGATGTCTCGAAATGAACCTGGGCCAGATAAAAATAGCATGTTCTGCCGATTCCTCCTTATTCACACATTCCGGGCAATAAGGCGAGCTGATAAGCTTAAACCGATGAAGGTATTGCTTAAAGCACCCATGACCCGAAAGGAACTGCCTCAGGTGGAAGTTGACCTCTCCATAGTTCCGATTTACCCAGTCTAAAAGTCGCAGGATTAGCCTATGCGCTCATCTTGCGTTGTTCGATGCGTCCCATTGCTCCTTCCATTTGAGCATTGACGCTGCTCGTTGAACTTTACGCACTCCTCTAACAGCTCTTGCTTCGTAACACTCTATATCCTTTGCCAGAGTTCATGCCCGCGATGACAAAAGCTGCATCTGCTGATATTCTCGCAAGGAGACGTCTCTTGCTGACCATGAACCATGACAGTTCGACATAACCCAGACCAATGTATTGATGATTTTCGATCCACTTTCGCAACCGTATTTGATATGAGCACCACAACTTACGTGGTTGTCGACCCTTACTCCAAGGTATTCCAGCTGCTGTTTCGAAGATGCCGTGTGTCCTCCAACAGTAATCTTTATGTGCGGCACAACTCTATTATTGGTCACGAGCAGAACTTCGGTGGTGAGCTATCTGAAGCTTAATTCCCTCCATCCAGATGCCAACCTTTTCTACGGACACCGTTGCAAGGTCTTCTACCTCCTTGATTGTTTCGCCGGTGGTCATGAGCACGACATCGTCAGCAAATCCGACTATCTGCACGCCTGCTGGTAGTTTCAGCGTTAACACCTCATTATACTTGGCATTCCAAAGCACAGGTCCAAGTATGGAACCCTGTGGAACCCCCGCTGTTAGGGCAGTAGATCGTAACCTAGTTTCGATTTCGTACGTCAGGACTCGATTTTCTAAGAAGCTTCCTATTATCCTGCAGAGCGTATTGGGAACACGCATCCTGTGAAGCGCTTAGGCAATCGTTTCCCAGCTGGCATTGTTTAAGGCATTTTAACGTTGATTGTCACAATGGCGCAGTGACGAACACCTGTCCGCTTCTTTTTATATGCGCGCTTCGCGTACTCTGTCACCATTCAGATGGCGTCCACCGTAGATCTCCCTTTCCGAAAACCGAACTGTATGTCCGCACAGTCCACTTTCGCCTTCTGTGTTGATAATAAGTCTGTTGAATATTATCCTCTCCAGTAGCTTACCAAGGGTGTCCAGTAGACAAATGGGTCTGTACTATGATGGATGCCTTGGAGGTTTCTCAGGTATCGGTAGTAGCATCAACTTCGCCGTTTTCCACTAATTGGGAAAAGATCTCTCATCGAGACATTTTTGTAGCACCACTCTTAAAGTACCTGGAAGGGTTTGTACCGCCACCTTCAGCACTGTATTTGGGATTCCGTCCGGACCAGGGGCCTTATTAATCGCAAGTTTCTTAGTGATTGCTACAAGTTCCTCGTTCGTTACTGGCTCGATGTCGTGGGCACCCTCGTCGTACGGGGTAAGTGGCCAATGCGTCGGGCCATGCTTCGGGAAAAGATGTGCAACGATCCCTTTCAGTTTTTCCGGACACTTTTCAGTCGGCGACCTAGGGCCACCGAATCTCGCCAGTGCAACTCAATAGGCTTGGCCCCATGGATAAGCTTGCCAGATTGCCCGGTTTTATCCGGGTTTGCCCGGATATTTGATGCAAAATTTCGAGAAAGTCCGGTCCGGCCCGGTTGCCCGGATACCGTGAAAAAAGTCCGGATATTGCCCGGATTTTTTCGCAACTTTCACGAAGAAACCAAAAAAAAATCAAATTTTTTGAGTAAGTTTCAGAAAAATCGATTATCGGTATGAAAATTTTCAACGGTTGTTCCAAATAATTTCGATGATTTACTTTAATAAACCTTTAAATATTTAAGTGTTCCAAAATGTTTTTGGAAGTCTGCAATTACATTAATCAAATATTAATTTCATTTTTTTTGCATTTTTTCTTTGCTTTTATATATAATAATACCTAAATTTTGCCCGGTTTTTGCCCGGTTTTTGGATTTGAAAAATTGAAATCCATGCCCGGATTTTGCCAGGTTTTTTTGAAAAAATGCCCGGAATTGCTAGGCCCGGATGAGAGTGCAAAAAATTCTGGCAACCTTACCCATGGATTATCATCTACGCTCTGTAGCAGTTCTCTTTGCTTGCTATAATAGCTCGCTTAAGTGCCACCTTGGCTGCTCGGTAAACGGCATCTCTCGTTTCTCTATCGGCTTCGTTTGGCGCCGGTTGAGCTCGTCGTCTGGCTTTTAGACAGCTAGTACGAAGCTCAGCTATTTCTGAGGTCCACCAGTAAGCTGGTCGTCGCCACCACTTCGGTGTATTCCTTCTGGGCATGGTCATGTCGCACACCGCTACCATCATTTCCGTCAGCTGCTCAGCATCATGGACCTGCGATACTTCCAGCATTTTAATACCTTCGGCGCACGCTTGCTTATCGAAAACTCATGGGCTGGCAGTTGCTTTACTGCCACCGGATTTCGGTCTCCTACGCTGTAATGTATCGCCTGGTGATCGCTGTGCGTAAAATCGTCACACACTCTCCAATTCATGTTAGTTTTTAATTATGGCCTCGCAAAGGTGATATCTATCACCGACGTTCTGTGTGGTATTCCTTGCGATAGGTGTTGATGGATCCAGTGCTGCACGCTCAACCTCCAGTCTCGCGAAGGACTCTAGCAAACTGTGGCCTCTAGGGTTGTTGAACCGCCCTAGCGTTGATGTTTCCTTCCATCACTACAGGAGCCCTTTCTGTCAATTCGTGAGTGAGTTCATACAACATTGTGTTGATCTCCCCGATCGTCCATCTTGGTGGAGCGTAGCAGCTGCAGAAAAAGATGCTGTTAATTTTAGCAATCACGAATCCATCTCGAGCATCTTTCACTATCTCCTGGATAGGAAAACGTCCCGTGGCGTCGATAGTAGCTAAGCCAGACCTGTCCACTGTCCAACTACCGTTTCCAGGCGGAATTCTGTATGGTTCTGATAAAAGCGCAACATCACACTTCCTTTCGCATTCCGTTTGCTCCAACAGAAGCTGTGCGACCTCGCTATGGTTGAGGTTTAACTGGATTACATCCACATTTACTGGCTTGCCTTTGTCTTTTTGTATGCCTGACAGTCCAAGCCATCAGTTTCGTGAGCGTTGTCATCCGCCTGCTTGCACAGCATGCATTTGGGTTGATTTTTGCCAACTCTAGCGAAGTGTCATTCTTCACCACATCTTAAACAACATCGTGACCGGTCGGGTCCGTTGCAGCTTCGAGATTGGTTACCAAAGTCCCAGCAATTAAAACAGCGTTGCATTTGTTTCGGTATCTTGGGTGCGGTTCTAAAGTGCCCCACTGACCACCCAACTCTTACACTCCCTGCCGTCAGTAGAGTGTCGGCCGCTGTTGGCGAGAGACGAATCTGCAATCTGCATTCCACCGTACGCCATTCTCAGTTGCATAGCTACTGATTCGTTGCTCATACCAGGTATGCCAAAGAGTGCTTTCTCGAGCTCCTTTGCAGTGGTAAATTCATCCAAGTCCTTGCATTAAATAGATGCGACCTGCGATAGCGGTTGGACAGTCGCTTCATCGCCTAGGGTGCTTTCAACAAGCTCGTTGAAGTCGGCGCTCTTTACCGTCGAGTCTTTTTTTTTAGCTCGAAGAGCAGTTCACCTTTTTGGGTGTGTCTTGTTTCGGTGACGCTCTTGCCAAGGAACAAGTCCCCATACGTTGTGATTTCTTTCGCTTCCACGATAAGGGCATCACCCCTGGACATCATCCGTTGAGGTTTTGGTTTTGGGTGTGGTTCTGGCTTCATGACGACCTTTCTTTTCGTGTTTTCCTTCCTATTACGAACCATTCGCCTGCCTCCTGCGCTACTTTCTCCGACTACGTCGTCGTAGTCCGTACCCCTCCTTTTTTCGGAGGAATCCCTTCTCCGAAGCCTCGGCTTTCCGGATCAGCTCCGTTCGTTCCTTGACGGCACTCTGCAGATGTACCATTAATTTCGGCACCCAGGTCTTGATGTGCGTGTGCACGTTGTTGGTACTTCGCACAAACTCCTGCATCTTATCGACCATGTCGGCTGCCTCCAAAAGGTCACATTTATTATGCCTCTTTGTGCACCTCTTCTCGTGACCTGCTCCTGCGACCTGCTGGAAACTACTGAGGTTTTCATTAGACCCATCTGCGGCCGGGCTTCTTCTCGCTTCCTTGGCAACCTCCCTGTCAATCTCCTTCCCTAGCTTCTTTACTACTTTGCTTAGTAGAGGAGACCTAAAGAGCCCTCTTTTAGCAAAGACGTTTGTCTGCGTTCTTCTACCTTCTCCTCCTTCGTCCGAGCTACTTCAGCTGTCTCAAAGTTCCTTCTGTTTTTGATGTTGTTGTTGTTTTGGTTCATGTTTAGTTCCACGAGTGTCTAGGAAAATATACGATTCATTGCGCCAGTGCCCTGCTTTAGCGCAGCAAGGATTTCATTACTGTGAGGTGCGTTCTGGTGCCCCACAGACTATCTTTTTCGGCTGACACATTTTCGACCCGCCAACCTTCCACCTCATCAGCACGGTCTTTCGCATAGAGGTGTTTTCGCGCCCCCATGAGCGGCACACTTTGGCCTACCTTGAGTCGTTGTGCCCAATAACTTTCGTTTGAAAATTCCGAGTTCATTGCGTGTTTCTTCATCCATAGAGGGGTTCCGTCAGTTCCGTTTGCGTATTCCATATCCATTGCATGTGTCTTTTTGAGAGGGGTTTCAGTTCCGTTCGCATAATCCATTTCCGTTGCATGTGTTATCATTAGAAGGGGCGGGGGGCTTCCAATCTATTCCGAGAGCAGAATCCAAGTTCGTTTGCATGGGGGGAGAATTGCTAAATTTAGTCGCCTCTTACGACATGGGTCAGTGACCCCGGCGTAGTATTCTGATGCCGCTACCCAACAGTGACGACTTTGATAATCTTTCGATAACATTGACTACTAAACGTTTCTTGGTCAGAATTGAAAGACATTGACTGTAAATTACCAGCCTTTGATAGGCTGTCTGGATGGCAGCGCTGCTTCGAGCGATTGTGCGTAGTCAGCCGCGACCTCAGGTTGCTTCAGTCGTGCGATATTCAACTGAGGCGCACTTGTGTGGGATGCGGTGCTGGAAAAAGATACTTCGTACGGCCATTCGTTTAAAAACGGCGAATTCTGTTATCCTGAGGCCGTTTTCGTTAGTCAGTTGGTGCGCACTGAACCTTCCAATTGTCGTTTTGAATTCCTCCTCCTGGCCGTCCTGAGCGTTAAATCCCCGATGACAATGTTGATATCATGTTTTGGGCAGCGGTCGTATTCACGCTCCAGCTGCGCGTAGAATTCGTCTTTGTCGTCACTGGTACTTCCGAGTTGAGGGCTGTGCACGTTGATGACGCTGATATTGAAGAACAAGCCCTTGATTCTCAACCGGCACATTCGTGAGTTGATTAGCCACCACCAGATCACGCGCTTTTGCATCTTTTCCATCACTATAAAAGCTGTTCGCAGCTCGTGTGTATTGCCGCAGCTCTGGTATGACCCCTCTATGATGTTGCTGTTTAGGGTTCCGAACATCACCAGGACGTTGTTGCACACCGCACGCCATCCCTGACATGGAGAACAGATGCTTACGAAGCCCCCCTTTCTCAGTCTGCATGCAACCAAAGCATCCTCCGGGATTGGGTACCCGATCTCCGATAAGGTTGCTCGCACCCCAGCTAGCCCCACGGGAAGGTACAGGATCGGAGTTGTAAGACAATATGATCACTAGCCGAAGGTTGGGTGTATGGGCTCTCTAGTTACATATTGTCTACCGTTTGGCAGCCATCTTGCTTTACTGAGCTTTAACACGTTCGTCGCCACGCTCATTTTGGTAGTTTTGCTAGCCGGGCCCAAAGAAATTTTCAGAGAAAGAAAGCAAAGAGGGAGAGCTCCCATATTTGAAACGTGTGGTGAAGCTGAGCGGTAAACTCAACTAAGAGAGCGTCACCTGCTTTTTGATGTGACGGGACCCCCCAGGAAATACACCCGTCTGCCATATATGGGTGACGTGGCGACGAACGTGTTAATTACACTCTCATTGGACAGTTTTTGCAAATACACCATCTGATTATTAGAAATCCGGTTAAAATGCTGGTCGCAGAGAGCAAAAAAGCTGTTTTCTCAATTGAAATCCGCGTAAGAGAACAAATTGAGCGAAATCGTTCTTAGAATCGGCAAACATGGTGGACTTTTTGTCATACTCGATTATAACCGACTTTAACACGTTCGTCGCCACGGCACCCATATTCGGGTGACGGGTGTATTTCCTGGGGGGCCCCGTCACATCAAAAAGCGTGTGACGCTCTCTCACTTGAGTTTACCGCTCAGCTTCGCCACAAGTTTCAAATATGGGAGTTCTCCCTCTTTGCTTTCTCTCTCTGAAAATATCTTTGGGCCCGGCTAGCAAAACTACCAAAATGAGTGTGGCGACGAACGTGTTAAATAACCATTTTCACCATTTTTTTTACTAACTTGGTAAGAGAACGATTCGCAGTGTCGATGTTCACGACATGTATTATAACTTATAATGCGATGTAATGTTTGTTAAGTCATTATGACATTGTTTGTTTGTGAAGCCAGTTTTATGAAGTCTTTAAACATTGATCGGGTTGCGTAAATTTCATTTTAATTTTATATGTAAACCCCTCCTTCAAAAACTATTAAACAAATCATCTTACACTCAATATTTTTTTTAAATATTATTTTAACACGAATTCCGACTGATTATAATCAACAACTTAATAATCTCCATAGGTTCTTTTGGCAAAGAAATAAAGTTTTTTTTAAATATTCTGATTCAATCTCTATTTCTATTTGTTTTTTTTTCTGCTGCCCTAGTGGAACATTGAAATCTAATACGCAAATTACCAACTTAGGTTAATGTACTCATCCATAAATCAATAGAGTACTTCCCGTAATTTGATACAACTTGTTTACATTGTATCTAACAACTTTCGACCCAGACAGCAAAAGTGCGGATCCTGATCAGTAGGATTCTCGTTTCTTCTTTCCCCATCCTTTCATTTCCAGCCAGAAAGATTAAAATATTTGAGCGTTCTTCCACTTGCTTTACTGTTGAATAGTAACTCCTAGGCATTATCGTTCTTCTGTTGGAATGAAGAAACAACACAAAAAAACCCCACCGAAAGAAGTCCTATAACTGTTGAGCAGTGGATAGGTCATGTATTTATTATGTTTGCGGAATAGAAAAACTCAACAGAAAGACGAAAAACAAAGGGTGGAAAATCAATTTCTGATTTCGACTTTGAAACATCCCAAATTAGAACTGCTCCTCCAAAGTAACTTTACCAGAGCGATTCACGTGACAGAAGTTTTTCAACGATACATTTCGATGTGCGTGCCATCAACAATAAATCTTGCATAAATACACGGAAAGTCTCATCCGATTTCCTTTGGCTAGTGTAGTTCTCGAGAACCTCTTCAACTGGTAGGAAAGTCAAAAGAAGAGGGAGGTAGGATGGAAAAAAGCCTCCGACCGCCATAATTCCACTTAGTGGATGAATATATTCTGTAACGATTTCCGGGATTTGGTTTTACCCGGTAATAGTACGACGGTAGTACACACAACGGGGAATTTCATTTTCCCTATACTCCATTTTTCGATGGATAAAGAGGGATGTTCTATTCATGAAGCACAGAATATTTCATTCCGTCACGTTCATGACTACCGGTTTTTTTTTGCTGCCTCCTGTTTTGCTCATCGAGTCGCAGAGCAAGGCACTTTTCGTTCGTTTGATTCCCGCGCGATAAAAATAACACGCAAAACGGGGAGCCTCTTTGGGTTTTCTGTCAATGTCAAAATACTTTGAAACATATCTTCCGTGACTGTTGTTTTTATATTCTTTACAAGACATTACTTGAATATTGATAAGGTTCGAATCTGATGAAGTCAAATGAAATTGACTTTCAAATTGTGCCTGCTTCTTAAAACAATGTTAAAATCAAAAACAAAAATGAACGGATCCTTATTTTTTATGCTGATGTTATTACGATGTTGCTGGTTAAGAAGACTGAAAAAAATTCTCTTAAAAAGAAGTTATTAAATGGAGCCTTATTTTAATAAATGATACTGCTACTTGAAATACTAGGTCGAGATCGAATAAATTCTTCATCGAAATCAACATTTTCTTATGCTTATCTTTGAATGGCGGAGTTTCCAACTTTTAAGCAAGACAAATTGTGCTTCTAAGGAAAAGACTTGTTTATAATAGTTTTTAAAGAGTATTTGAGTTATCCATCATGGGTGCACGGATTCACCGCGATTTCTGGCCGGCTGGTAACTGATTAAATATTAATTGACAATAAAGTTTCTTTTTTGAGTTTCAAAACCTTTACCCTCCTAACTTATTTATCAATTTGAATCATTTGAATAAACAGTGCCATTCTTAGAAACAATGGCAACAACATTAAACAAAAAATATTTTAAATTGGCTCGAGCTTGCCTCCAACGACCTCAATACATTCCTTCAGTCATTTGGGAATGCCTCCGGCGATGCTCGCTGACATTTTTCCTGTAAATGTCGTTCCTGAACAAGAGCCTGTCCTTTAAAATAGAGGATTGATGTTTTCAAAGAATGCAGAAATGCAGAGAACTTTTTGATTTTTTGCAAGCATAAGTGGAAGTTATCGATAAAATAAACTACTTTTTTAAAAAAAGGTGAGGATATGCATTTTCCAGAATAGTTTTTAGTTAAGAAAGATCACTACGTTCAACGTTTACAAAAAAAAAATCATTTCTTGATCTGTAAGTTGTTGGGCTATTCATACAAAATCACACATTGATTGTCCCGAACGGCAAGTTCTGTAAGTATTCTGAATCCGAATTAAGTTTATTAGAAAAGGCAAACATATCATTTTTTTCAGAAACTCCTAAAATCTCAGAAAGAACCATTCTCATTTTCGAACCTCAAGGTGAGTTAGACAGTTGTTTTGCTGAGCTGTTTTATTCTGTCCCGAGATTCTGCTATAATTTTCAGCCAGTTTCATGTACTTTGAGTTAGTTGCCCTACTTCGGACCCTTTAAGCGGTATCGTTTTAATAATCATGTTCAGGGCTGTAGGAAGAACTCGGAGGGGGGGGGGGCAGGGGGCGTGTGGGGTCAAACTTTTTTTCATTAACATATTTGATTGAAAAATACATGCATAAAGAATAGTACGATAAAAAGTGGTACCGAAAGTTTCTCATTATTTGAGTTTTAGTTCTTTTATTTAAATAGTTATTCATACAAGAAAATTACTTAAAAAAAAAAGTCCTAGAAGGGATAAGTTTTTTGGGCTTAAAAAAAAGAGGGATCTTAGAGAAGGTTTCATTTGGAAGAAAAACATTTTTTTGGGGCTCAAATCGGATTTATTTTCAGCTCTTGCAAACTCGATACATTCAGATTTTGGTTTAAATCTTTGTTTTCAAAGTATCTATAAAAAAATTGTTAAACAAAAAACCAATCTATATATATATATATGAAAATGAATTTATGTCTGTTTGTTTGTCTGTCTGTCTGTCTGTTCTCTATAGACTCGAAAACTACTGCACCGATTTAAGTGAAACTTGGCAGGTGGGGGTTTTGGAGGCCGGGGAAGGTTCCTATTATGGTTTGAGACCTCTCCCTTTTATAGGAAGGGAGGAGGGGGTCTTTCATACAAAAGTAATGAGTATTCATAACTCGAGAACTGATCAAGCAAATCAAACCAAACTTGGCATGGGAGGGTATTTGGGTACGAGAAATGTTTCTTAGAATTCCTCCTTCCAGTGAGGAGATTTGAAGGAAGGAGAGGGCCTACCTAACAATTTTTAACATAACTGGAGAACTAATCAAGCTAATGGAACCAAATTTGGCATGGGAGGGTAGTGGAATACGATAAATGGTTTTATGATTATTTTAGACACCTCCCTCCTTCCTGTGAAGATACAGGAAGGAAGAAGGGGGCTTTCATACCTTTTCAATCGCACAACTTGAAAACTTTTCCAACAAATGAAACCAAATTTGGCTAAGAAGTTCATTTGGGTACGATAAATAGTTCTTTGAATATTTGCTACCCTTCCCTTCTTCCAGTGAGGAGATAAAAAGTGAGCCCCAACCACTTACCACTTTACAATTTTCAGCATAATTGGATAGCAAATCAAGCAAATGGAACCAAATTTGGTGTGGGCAGGTATTTGATTACGAGAAATGTTTCTATGATATTTTGAGAAGCCTCCGTTCTTCAAGCATTAAAATCTGAATCTGAAATTTGGTTTGTAAGGGTATTTGAGCACATGGAAAGCTTCTGTGAAAATTTGGTACTACTGCCTTCTTCCAGTTGCGTGATAGGGAGCAGAAAGGGAGCTCCTTTACAAATTTTCGCATTACTTGAGAAAATGGAAACAACTTTGGCATGGGTAAGCATTTGGATACGTAGAAAGGTTATTAGCTTATTTGAGACTTCTTTCCCCTTCAATTAAGGATACAGTTAGAGAAGACGGGAGCTCATATACGATTATGTTGCATAAACCAAGCACAATTCTAACAAATGGAACCAAATATGACATGGGAACAATCTAACAATCGAGCAAATGGATCAGAATTAGGCATGGGAATGTATTTGAATACACGGAATGTTTGATCTTGATCCCCTCCTTCCAGGTAAGGGAAGAAAGGCAGCAAGAGGGGTTCCGATACAAATTTTATGGCACAAATCGACAACTAATAAAGCAAACGAAACAAAATTTTGCATGGGAGGGTAGTCGTGTACAAGAAATGTTTTTTCGATGATTTAGCACCCCTCTCTCCATTCAGTGGAACGATATAATGAGAAGAGGGTCACTCATACATTTTTTTTTCAATATTTTGATAACTAATCGAGAAAATGGAACCAAATTTGCATGGAAGCCTATTTGTGTACGGGTAATGTTGTTTCGATGGTTTAGACTCCCTTCTCCTGCCAGAGGGGAGATATAAAGTGGAAGAGGGTCACCCATTTTTTGAATAGCTCGAGAGCTTATCGAGAATGATGCCATACATGTATATGACATGGAATCGTATTTGTATACAAGAAATGTTTTTCTGATGTTAAGAGATCCCATTCCTTCCATTAGGATTAAAGGAATGGTGGAGGGGATCACCCTCACAATTTGTGTAATAATTCGAGAACGAATAGGTAAAATGAGTTTCCCGTGATGTTATTTTGTTACAAAAACTTTTCTAGAATAGTTTGAGACCCTTTCTACAAATAAAGAGACAGCGAAGATTCCATATATAAAAAAAATGGCATAAGCTATAAACTTATAAGGCAACGAAATCTAGAGTCATAAAAAGGATTTAAACACGGGTTCAAAAATAAATTAATTAAAATTTCAAAAAAAAAAAATTGCAATTTAATTTTGAAGAAAACATTTTTATGATATTGAAACTGGATTTAGAATTTTGTGCAAATAAATGAATAGTTAAATAACTAGGGACCACAAATTTCAATAATTTTTGGAAGGTGTAGCAAAGCACACCGGGTCAGCTAGTAACATATATTTTCAGGTGGCTGTCCATGAACCTGAGGATTAAGTTAAAGTTATTATATTAAGAATAAATTATCATAAATAATTTATATCATTTTTAAAATATTGTGAAAAAAATTAAAATTTACATTTTTCCAAGAACGCAGTAACGCAATCTTGAAAATGAGTTCAGATCTTGTTTTTTAATAGTGGTTTTCACCTGTTTTGTCAAAATACAAGCAACTTTAACCATTTTGAATTTAAATTCCGTATTTTAATTTAGCGTTTTGAACCTTAATAAAAATTCTGGATTTAAAATCGATTTCTGAATCAAAATTCCAAACCAAAATTCCAAATAATTATGAACCATAAATGAAAATTTTAAAAACCAAAGCGCCGATGTGGTCTAGCGGATAGGCTGATGCGAGTCTGGTCTTGGTAGGCCAGGCGTACTGGGAAAACTTTTGGGTTCGTATCCCATAAGTGGCCGACAGGTAAGATGTGTTTCCTCATATAACTGACTATATAATAAGAATGTTCAATCAGTTGCCAGCTAGTGTAAGGAATCAACATGTATAAGCAGTATACTAAAGCTGAGAATATCCTTAGAAAAATGATAAACTTTGAATACCTGCCCATTGGAAAAAAAAACAAACAAAGATGTAAAGTAATAAACTGTATCACTTGAAACTTAAGAAACATTGTAAACACACCCAAAACGAATCTTAAATAAATAATGTTTTCATCATCAGTTGCCAGCTGGCCAGGTATATACACGGATGCCGGAATACCTGTAAGTAAACTAGCCCACCTGATTGACTCGTTCTACCAAAATAAACCTACATGAACACAATACATTCATCCATAACAGTTCATACGAAGCCATGGGGTCCGGGTATGATTTTCGCGTTGCATTGGAGATTTGTCGTACTTAATAATCTAAAGATTGCATGTGAGCACATACTTAGGCAGAAACTGCGGTGAATCCGTGCACCCATGGTGGAAAGCCAACATACATAAATGAAAATTTTAAAAATATTCCTTAACCGGAAATCTCTTATTCGAATAAAGAATCTTTGAGTTTCTATATGAATTCTTTCTTCAATATTTTATACGTAATTAAAGTTGTGATTGTGAATGAAAATTTCGAATAATGAAACTCTAATATTTCAATTCTGGATGACCATTATGAAACTTTTTCAAGTTGCAATTCTGCATAAGAATTAACATTAAAAATTTCAAATCCAAATCCTAAATTTGTTATTTTAAATATTTTCTAACAAGATACCGGAGTGATGAGTTTAGAACATAGAAAATAAATCTAATTTTAGTTTTAATTGCAATCCCAGATTTTAATCATAATTTTTTCCCAATCATAAATGTGGTATCCTATTCTGGATATATCTTAGAGCAGAATCCGAGTTGTCAGATTTAGAGTGTAAGAGCAGTGAATAAAGAAAAGGTGTATTTGTTTCGAAGTGAAAACCAATCTTTTATTTTATATTAAAGAAAAGCCAAATATTACATTGGCGATCCTGCCAGGAGAATGAAATCATACAGGACTGGTATGTATATCGAAAACAATAACTTTTTCTTTATATTTCGGATCAAACAAATGAATTTATGATTTAACTACAGCCAAGACACTGAAATGAATTGTCATATAAGTTTTCGATGAACCTTAAAGTGAAATAAATTCAAATATTATATAATGAAATTTTTCAAAGACAATATGGTTTTAGTTTATTTTGATTTGACATGTCAGTTATTGTTGTAAAACATTGTTTGAGGCTGAATAAGTACATTTTCTGCAAATACGTGAAACATGAGTTCATAAATATTTTGAAAGTATTCAACCCGTCAGTTAGTTTCTGCATATCGCATGGTTTCTGGAGTAGAGTTCTGCTACTTTCTAGGAAACGAAAATATCTTTTGTAAGTAATTTTTATATATCCTGCACAATTGAAATCCGCTCAATTAATTAAATTAAGCTAAAATTTATCCTTGAGTAGAGTTCAAGCTCCTTGCCAAGGAAATGATCGACTGTGTTGAAAACTCCATGATGTGTTAAACAGCTTGAGTAGAGTTAAGCTCCTTACCAAGGCACATGTTTAACGACTTGAGTAGAGTTCGGCTCATTACCAAGTTTATTTTTGAATGAAGTATAATTGGTTTACTAAAACAAAAAAATAACATCTTGAGTAGAGTTAGGCTCCTTGCCAAGATGTCTTTATCGAATGACTTGAGTAGAGTTTAGCTCATTGCCAAGTCTCTGTACTCAATAAATGCTACTCCTTACTGAAGGAAAATATGTTAAACAGCTTGAGTAGAGTTTAGCTCCTTGCCAAGACACATGTTTAACATCTTGAGTAGAGTTTGTTCCATTACCGAGTTTGTTTTATGAACGAAGTTGTATTAGTTTGTAATTGGGAAAAAAAAAATTACACATCTTGAGTAGAGTTTAGCTCCTTGCCAAGATGCTTTTATTGAAAGATCCGAGTGAGTTTACGAAGAATAAAGAGTTAGTAAGGATTAAAAACAAGTAAGCACCTTGAGCAGAGTTTTAGCTCATTGCCAAGCAATTTTTTTTTACATAAAACCTTGAGTAGAGTAAAGCTCATTGCCAAGGATATTATATAAAAATTTCAAGCTTTGATTATTTAAAGTAAATTAAAATAATTAAACTATACAAATGGTGCTGCTGAGTATGAAAAAAAAAAATGAATGAAAATTCGCACTGTATTCTAAATTATACTTTGAATTGCTCATAGCGACGAGAATGAGAGCTATAAATTTGTATGTAATTTTAAAACAAGCTTACCATTTTTGAGTATGACTCGCACATATAACTGTGCCTGTGAAATATTTCATGAAATTCAGCTTTCGGTGCAATGTACAATTAGTCATCCAAAATCGTAAAGGGTATTTTTCTCAGTGTTTAATTTGCGATCCTTGGTGTTTTTGTGTTCAGCGTGTAAGCGAAAAAAAACAAACCAAAGTAAGCGCGCGAATTGTTTTTGAAAACGAAAATTGTTAACGAGGAATTTGCTTCTAAAGTGCGCTCGGAAAATATACCCGAAAGTTCTGGTGAGGAAATATTTGGTGACCATCCGGAGTTTAGAAGTATTCCGGTAAGGCTAGTGGTAAATTAGTTTTTTCTTTCCTCATGGAAATATGTATTCAATAATCCTGCAGGAAATGAGTGGTACATGGCGAGTAACCGACGTTTCCGATGCGGAGGATTCGGACTATGCGGATAGCCGATCTACAATTGGTTTGCGAAAAAGGGAAACGTTGCTTGAATCGGAATCCGAACGATCTACGAAGCGAGATGATTGTGAATGCAACAAAATCTGATTGGCTCTCCGGTTCTTGGCCATTGAAAGCATTTGACGGAACTCTACCTTCCAATGAGAGAAAGGCAGAGTGGCTACGTTACCGGAACCAATTTGAGCGGATAGTGTCGTGCAAGTCCAAAGTCGATCCCGGTACAAAATTGACCGGCATGAAAATTTTTTCGGGTCCATTTCTGCTAAGTATCATTGAGATGCAAGAAAAATTGGTTGATGACACACAAGATGACATCTACGAGGCCACGGTTTCGGCTTTGAATAAATATTTTAGCCAGTCGTGTGACACTACCAAAGAGCGTATGAAATTTCGGGAACTACGTATGGGTAGAGACGAACCATTTGCTGATTGGGTATTACGATTGGAGGCGCACTCAAATTTTTGTGAGTTTACCAAGGCACAAAGGGAGGAAGAATTTATTCAGGCCCTTTTACGACGCTCGATTCCGGGAATTGCAAGGAAATTGTATGAGATGTCCGATATTTTTGGAAACAACCTTGAACGCATTATTAATCACGGAAGACATCTTGACTACATGCGAACCGAAGAGGCGGAATACAATATTAGAGACAAACAAACGGAACGTCATGAGATATCGGAAAATACTGGAAATACTTCAGCGGAGAACATTAATGTTTTGAATGTTCGCCAATCCGGACCAAAATTTGCACCATATCAACCATATCACCGATTTGCACCATATCAACATAGATCAGCAGCTCGATATGGGAATCCCCGCCAGGGACAAAGATTCGATGGTTTTCGTTCATCATCAAGGTACGTTGATTCGCGCTGGAAAGGTGGATACAATAATTTCCGCCCGAGTCCAAAATATACCGATTCTAATTTGAAGCCGCCATCAACCAGAGAGTCTCTTGACGTTAATCAAGACAACAAGTGTTCTAGTTGTGGGAATGAGCATGATCAAGGACGTTGCCCGGCATTCCGACTGAACTGCCGACAGTGTGGGAAGATAGGGCACTATGCCAGAGTGTGCCAGTCCTATAATCAGAACGTACCCCGTCCGGGCCGGCGGGCTTTGTTGAACAGTCCGATCAACAACCTAGACGAGGTAGCCCGAATTAATCAGGTAGATAATGAAATATTAAATGAATGAATAGGGTTACTATTCTTCGTTTTTCGTTTTCTCCTAAACTTGTTTTTTTTTCTTCCCTTTTTTTATTTTGTTATTTTTGTCAAATGAATTCTAAATACAGTTGATTAAAAAAAACGGTCAAACGTGTTGTCCTATTTCGAAAGATCCAAGATTTGTTGCATGTATGATTGGTACAGAATGTATCAATTTTCTGGCAGATTCTGGAGCTGCGGTTAATACTATAACCACGCAAGGTTGGAATATGATAAAGAAAAATTGTCGGACTGTTATCCAAGATCTAGTATTACACCCTGAGGAAACGCTGAAAAGTTATGCCAATCAGTCACCCTTAGAAGTTGAATGCACTTTCAAAGCCTACATAAGCGTTAAAAATTACCAACATTCGGAACACCTGGCAAAATTCTTTGTTGTTAGAGGTACTCAGTTATTTTTGCTGGGTTATGAAACAGCTGTCCAACTGAATTTGTTGCGGATCGGGGTTAGTATGGATATCAACGTCACCGAGATACATTCTTCACGCCACGAAAAAAAGGAGCAGCAATTGGAGTTTCCGAAGGTGCCAATAGAAGGGGTAAAGTTCAGAATAGACACCACGAAGCCTGCCAGGCAAATAATTCGATACAACATACCGAAAGCTTTTGAGGCAGCAGCAAACGACAGGTTGAAGGCTATGGAGAGAAGCGGAATAATAGAACGAGCTGATAAGGAAGGAGATATCATTTCTTTCGTTTCGCCACTGGTTTTGGTCCCTAAGGGAGGCAACGATTTTCGGATTGTGGTTGACTACAGATTGGTGAATAAATCCATCATTCGGGAGCCATATCCTATGCCTTCCTTGGAGAAAATTTGGTCTGATATTCCAAATGGCAACGGCATACTGTACTTTTCGAAACTTGATTTAAAGGACGCATATTTTCACGTCGAGTTGCACGAGCAGGTATCTACTGTTTTAGCCAACTTAATTTGGTGCCGATGATGTTTGAGGTATGAAGAATGAAGTATGTGATAATTTTTTTTTTCAGGTGCGACATCTTACTACATTTATGACGGCAAATGGCCTGATGCGTTTTAGACGACTTCCGTTCGGCCTATCGTGTGCTCCAGAACTGTTTCAAAGGCTTATGGAAAGGATACTTAGTAGATGTCGGAGTTTTATTGTGTATTTGGACGACATACTTGTCTACGGGCGTGGTTTAGATGAATTGCGACGTAGGGTAGAAGAAATTAAAAAAGTGTTGATTGCTAATAACCTAACAATCAACGAAGACAAGTGCAAGTACGACAAAACTTCCATCGAATTTCTTGGATTCGTTATCGACGGTACAGGTATTTTTCCGGAAAATAAGAAGATTTCGGATATAAAGCTATACGATAGGCCCAAGGACGTGACTGAACTTCGTAGCTTTTTGGGGCTACTTACTTTTATAAGTCCTTTTATAAACAATTTTTCGCATAGAACTAAGCCGTTGCGCGAATTGTTAACCGTTGGGGAAACCTATAAATGGGAAAATCGGCATCAAGAAGCATTCGAAGATCTCAAGTACGCTGCGGAACACGATCTTATCAAACGCGGATATTTTGACGTGAATGACAAATCTATTTTATATACAGACGCCTCACCGTGGGGCCTGGGGGCAGTTTTGACTCAGGAAAATTCTCGTGGGGAAAATCGGATTGTAGCATGCGCGTCTAAAAGCCTGACTGCAGCGGAAGGCCGGTATCCACAGTTACATAGAGAGGCGTTGGCCATAGTATGGGCTATGGAACGCTTCACCTACTATCTTTTGGGAAAACATTTCATTCTACGCTGTGACAATGAAGCTTTAATGTTCATGACTAAAAATAAGAAAGACGTGGGTAAGCGTATAATGTCCAGGGCTGAAGGTTGGTTGATGCGTACAGAACATTTTTGTTATACCTTCGAGCACGTAAGGGGCAAAGAAAATATAGCTGATGCAGCCTCTCGGATCTGTAGAACTAAGAAAGACCCAGAGTTTGGTGCTTACAAAGAGCCTCACGAACTGTGTTCGGTAGTCGCGAATCCAAAGGACATCAACGAACAACTTCTGGCAATAACTAATAAACATGTGGAAGAGGAACTGTTGAAAGATGAGGAACTACAACAAGTTATTGGCTTGCTGAATAAACATGAAAGATGGCCTGACTCAGTAATAAAATATCAGGCATTCCAAAATGACCTTTTCATGCAAGGAAGCTTGCTAATGAAACTGGAGAAGATAGTTCTACCGGCATCATTGTGGGAGAGAGCGCTGACGTTGGCTCATCGAAGTCATCCAGGCATGTCTACGATGAAAAATTTCTTGCGACAAGGGCTTTGGTGGCTTGGTATGGACCGACAAATTGAAGACTACGTAAGAAGCTGCCCAGAATGTCAACTTGTAACAACGAACATGAAGCCTCTTCCTATTACGATGACCGAACTTCCTAAAAACCCGTGGGATTACGTCTCTATGGACTTTTCATCAGCTTCGGACGTACATAACTGGAAGGCTCTAGTACTTACAGACAATTACTCCAGGTTTCTTGTGGCTATTCCCATGGAAAAAACGGACACCGATGCGGTAAAAAGAACACTGAAGAGGGTTTTCAATACGTATTACATACCGAAAACAATGAAGGCAGACAATGGCCCTCCGTTTAACAGCGCTGAGCTTCAAAAGTGGCTGAAGGAAGAATGGGGTGTGAAGCTCATTCACAGCACTCCACTCAATCCTACGGAGAATGGACTTGTCGAGCGTAGTATGCAGGGCATAAATAAGGTAACGGCTATCGCCAAACTAGGTAAGAAGAATTGGAAGGAAGCACTCGCGGATTACGTTGCAGCTTACAACTCTTGGCCTCACCATGTCACAAAAATCCCACCTGCGGAGCTCATGTTTGGGAGAGCAGTTCGAGGACTCCTACCGGATAATCGTACAGACCAACATCAGATAGCTGACGAAGATCTACGTGATCGAGATAGGGTCACTAAATTTATTCGCAATAACAGAGAAGATGATCGACGACATGCCTCAAGCACTCAAATCAAGGAAGGAGATGTGGTTCTTGTGGCTCATCAGAAACGGGACAAAGCGGAACCAGCTTTCAAGACTAACTTACACGAAGTTATTAAGATTGTCGGTGCCGGAAGGGCCACTGTCAAGGATTTGGAAACGGGAAAAATATTTGATCGCAATATTAAGGTTCTTAAAAAGTTCGTGAAGCGGGACCCTAAAGAACTCTCGGAAACACACCTGCCACATGACGTGGAGAAGGAAGTAGGAGATTGTGTATCTTTGATGAGAAAACGCCGACTCGAAGATGGAAGACCTGTGAGTGATCAAACCCCAAAAATAAGACCTACAAGGGAGTTACGACGACCAGAACGATATCTGAACAATTTGATAAATTGAATGATTTAAATGTATAATGAAAATTAATGAAAATACAAATCTATCTTTGAGGGGAGGATGTGGTATCCTATTCTGGATATATCTTAGAGCAGAATCCGAGTTGTCAGATTTAGAGTGTAAGAGCAGTGAATAAAGAAAAGGTGTATTTGTTTCGAAGTGAAAACCAATCTTTTATTTTATATTAAAGAAAAGCCAAATATTACAATAAATAGAACTGAAAATCAAAAATATTAAACTGAATACATAATCTGCAACAAATTTTGATTTTTATATAAAAAAAATGGAATCAGAACATCCGAAACTATTTAATCTAAGCTCGCCAGATATTTTTCCGCACTTATCCGCCCAGTGCAAATCCGAGATATTGTATCTTAAAACCTTGTAAAATCTGATTTTAATCTTTACAATCCTAAATCTGGGCAACCTCCAGGCAAAAATGGGAATCCTCAATTAAAATCAAGAAGAAAAAAAAACTCGAAAAGTTGTATTATTTTCATCAAAACACATCAGAAAGTTTATTTGCATAAAATTATCTCAAAAAATAGTTTTGAGCACAAAATACATACCAAAATACCAAACCATTCAGTTTTCTCTTTGATTTTGCAAATAAAGTAAATTTTTACTTAATTTCAGACAATCATTGCTCGGATAATAAGGCAACCTTAGTAAGTCTAATCTCTTGAAAATTCGAGATCAGAATCTAAGCACTGTGCCCAAAATTCATGCATCAACTTGTTTTGTAAATAACTTTTGATAGCGTTTTCGAGTACAACCTTCAACCCTCCAAAGCCGTTCGGGTCAATATGACCCGAAGCGCAGAATCAAAACATCTTTATCATCTTTCCAATAAACTGAAGGTCTGAGATTTTTTAGAGACGAAATATGTTTTATAAAAATTATGATCAAATTAACAAGAAAAAACTAAAATTTGAGATTGAAAAATCGGTTCATTGAGAAAAGAGATAAAGCGAAGCAATGAAAAAAGTGGATGCCCTTGTTCCAAGTTAGAGTTTCTTTCTACCGGAAAATCCGAAAAGAAGTCAAAATGTTCATCGAAAACCTGGATATTTATACATCGTTGAATAGATGTATTTTTGGCAGATCTAAAAATCAAAGTAGCGCTTTAATACTGCAAAGCTGTCAGAAATTATAAGCAATTTAAAAATAAAACAGTTTTTTGGGACTTTTTTCATTCTGAACCGACTACAGACAACTTGGTTATACACATTTACTTTATTGAGAAACAAGATTAAATTACCTAAATAACGAATCTTATAACATCAAAATCGGTCATCATTTGCGGCAACGGGAACGACAACAAACTACAAGTCAAACTTTTCCGAAACGGATATTTTGCGAACAGTTTTGGAGGGTTCAATGTCTACCAACAAGTGAATAAATTTTTGAAAAACTGTAGTAGTATTGTGGACTTGGATTTCGAGGTTTTGGCCTTAGTTCTGAGTCGAGATTGTTACTCTTGATTCACTTTAGTCGTTCATCAAAATTTAACTAGGAGTTTAAAGTCTAGAGAAGAACATTTTGCTTGACATTTTCTTGACCCTCATGTGGCGGGGGGGATGTGTTATCCCACACCCCCCTCCCCATTCCAACGGCTATGATCATGTTTTTCTCATAAATGAACGGGTGGTTTATATCTTTCAAGAAATTTATTTATAAAGCTTAGTTCTTTTGAAATGGGACACCTTCTTTCGCTAATAACTCATTAATTAGTAATTGGACATTCAAAATTTTGCCTGTAAAAAGTACTATCTGACCTATTTTTTTTTCAAAATTTAAAGTTTACGCGTTTTTGAGATATTTACAATGCAAGAGAAAGGGGAAAAAATAATTTGGCACAGTTTCCTTCAAAATCCATCATTTTCAAATTCAGAGCTAACAAAACCGTTAATTATTCAAAGAATAAATGTGTATGAGTGGATAAAAGTATGCAAACACTGTCAAAAATGTCTTCAAAGTTCAAATCATGCATTGGAGTGAAGCACATGATCGGCAACTACGGTTGAAGGCCATCAAGGTAGTCATGTCACATACCAGATTTTTTTTAAGTAAGCGAAAAACTAAGTGTAGATCGTTGAAATGTCCAACAATATTTTCTCTGATAGGCTGAAAGTGTTGCCTAGTAATTAGTGATTCAAACCTTACCTTGAACAACCATTTTTTGCTAGTTCCAGAGCTCGTAAACTGTATAGCCAGTACCGAGGCTATGGGACAGATGATTTGTGATGAACGACAAAACTTATGAAATACCCGATTTTAAAAAAATTCCAGCTTTTGAATCCTACAGCATGCCTGCTCGTGGCTAGGACCCGGGAATATTAAAGTATGTATTTCCTCGTTATTTTGTATAAAATATAATGATTTGCCAAAATTCCTCCCCTGTGGAAAAAAAACTACAATTTTCAAAACGGAAATTTTTAATTTTCGCTGTTTTTAAAAGCCTTAAAAGAGTAATCTTGTATGTAACCTTCGCGACCTACGATCCATACTAACCGATTATACTTTAAGTTCAATCTCATGGTGGTTTGACTTCGTTATTGTCAGGTTTGCCAGCAGAAATTCCATTGAAAACGCTCGAAAAGTGGCTCAAAAATAACGAAATTTGTTAATTCCAAAAAAGCTGTATCCTCTAAACTGCCCTCAGTTTCTTTTAAAAGAGAAGTATTGGACCGAAAAGTAGCAGAAATCGAAGAAGGAGGATATAGCCACCTAAAATATAAGTTAGGCGAAGTATAAGTTCGAAAAACTTATCAATATCATGACTGAAAAAAGTGTGCGCCGGCCGATGGGAGGTACCAAGAATTAAGTAGATTTTTTTCTTACAAAAAACGATAAATATTTTTCTTCACATTTTTTCATGAATTATCAGAAAAACATCTTCATTTCATTCATAGATAGTATTTATATCAAACGAATGGTTGCTGAGATACACGCATTCCTAACTGTCCCATTTCTAAAAGGACTAAGCTTTAGTTTATGATCTTATCTGCAAGCTACAATGAGAATTTTCAACATAGGTTTGACCATTATTGAAACATTTGCAAAAATATTGATGATCATAATTTCCATCTTTGAACCTACTGTTCCTATTTTGGTGCTGTACTGGTACCTTTCATTGGACCTACAACAAAAAAAAAAAAACCTTAAAAAAATATAATTTTTCGAAATCAAACAAACAAATTCATTAAAAATGTAATCTTAAATCAAATATCATAAAAAAAAAGTATTACTGCTATTTAACGAATCAAACACTTAAATTTTTGTTATGAATATTTTAAACACTTTCACTCCCCGTCAGCTCTATCAGTAGAACAATACACCCATAGAAGAGGTTGCAAAAATCCAATGCCTATTTAGCATATCTCTGTGCCGATAATGCGCTGAAATGTGCACTATGCCGAAGACGATATGTTTGAAAAACCGTATCTGGCATAAGGACTCGGCTCCCAATCAAAATGATGCATGACCACTACATTCAAGCGAAACAAGAAAAACATTTTATGGGATTTCCTTCCTATTGGATAATTCATCCCAGAAACGAGAAAATAAAAATTAAAAACACGGCCGCCCGAAGGTAGAGTCGAACTCACATCACCAGTTACATCGTCTTGCCAGTCCGACATCCGAACCAGTGTACTGTTTGAGCTTCATGCATGACGAGAGATATTTGTCATAGGCTTTCTGCTATCGATCAATCACAAAAACGCACAACAGTGGCTGCCCGGCGTTTAGCCTTCTTTCAAGGCATTCCTTTGTCTTTCGATGGAAACGGGAAAGGGAACGGGAGTGAAGGAAACGGGAAACCCATTGAATGAGAACTGTGCTTTGCTTACTGCCTGCCTGCTATTACATACACACGCTACATATACACAGCTGCCAAAGCCGGGCAGCTTGGCCGGTGGAAGAAATATTTTTGTTGTTGCTTTTGCTACACACGCACAGCTTATCCGGTGGTTGTTTGCCAGCGGATTGTTTGAAGCAATGTTTTTTTGTTGCTTTTACTACATACACACGCACAGCTTGGCCGTGGTTGTTTGCCGGCGGATTGAATTGAAGGAATATTTTTGTTGTTGTTTTTGCTACACATGCACAGTGCTCGGTTCGCTGGCTGCCTGGTGTTGGCCGGTATTTATTTCTATCCTTCTTCGTCTTGTGATGCGATAGGGAGGGACGTGAATTCGTTTTTATTTTGTTTCTTTCAGACATACGCAATTCGATTAACTTGGGAGGTTAATGCCGGTGGGAGCGAATCGAATCAGCATCGGTCGCGTTATCTTCTTGTACCAATGATGCCTTGTACCAATGATGCCGCCATTGGCACAGAGGCTGAATTGTGGGTGTAGCTGAAACTTTTTTGTATTGACTTACTTGTAGCTTATTGGTGTAAAGCTGACCAAAAATGTTAGAAAAGTTTAATATTGGTTCTGATTTATGCTCCAGTTCAAAATTCGCACCATTGTTGATTTGTGTGATATTTAAATAAAGTTTTGGTAATGACAGGACTTAAAAATGGAACCTCAAAGTCGTAAGTTCGTAAGTCTCCTATATTTGGACCCTTTGCAAATTTCCCGGGTTTTCCATGGATTATCATTTATTTTAAGGACCCTACTCTATCCAAGTTGTTTTCTTCGAAAATCAGGAAATCTAAAAAAAAAAATCTTCATTTTGCACAACTCCTCCAGATTTGTGGAAATAATATGCAGCTTTGCGTTATATTGCATTAATAATGGCGAATCACACGTGCTGTAAACACTTTAATTTTCACAACATAATTGAGAAATTTCTTGGCCGTGAGTAGCAGCGACGTGAACAAATGATCATGTGCGCTTAAATCTCGAGTCGATGGATGATGATCAGCGTTTCCAGATCTACTGATTTCTCCGTTGATCCACGGCTTTTAAGCACTACTACGGATCAATGCTCGAAAACTTCGGATTTTCTAAGGGTTATCGAAAAAATTATAGAGATTCTGCGAATCAACGAAAATCCTACCTGATGACCAAAAAAAAGTCGAAATCAGTACATTTTTTCGGTTTTCATCAAACCTGGGGATTCGAGCGGTTTGAAATCTGGCAACGCTGGTAGTGATAGGGAAACAATAGAGATATGTTGTCAAAGTGGTCAAAGAACACATGCGAGAAATACATGTACCGATAGAAGATCCAGCAGTTGATCTATGGAGCTCGACATGTAAGCATGCTGGAGGCTATTTTGTCACATTCACCGTGGTGTAAGTGGCTAACACGCCGTTGTACTTCAGCGGAAATTGCGGGTTCAAGTCCCTGGCGGTAAGCCATTGTATTTTTTTCGAGAAGGTCATAATGTTTACAGCTTATGTTCTTTTTTTCTTCGATATCTCATGTTTCTCTAATGTTTTTCATCACCTTGGAAAATATAATTTTCAGGTACGAAGATGTACCAAGTCGAACTCAGAACACCATTTTATTATCATCTTAACCTATGAATACTATCTTTTTAATGTGTTTTACTGTTTTATAACAGTTTTGTTTTCGATGTTCTCAAAGGTTATCTTAAAATTGAGATGTTTTTTTTTAAACAGCACAATTTAGGGCTTTTTTTGTTTTGAACAAATTAAAAAAATAGATTTCTCTGTATGCAATTCTAATTCATTTGACAAAGGTATTAGTTCGAAATTTTTAAAGGGGTTATTTTCTTATAAAAAATCCATCACCGAACCCTAAGGTACACATACTTTAAAAAACTCTAATTTATACCATAGTTATCTTGAAATATTAGTAAACGTTTTGGTTTCTCAGAGCGACAATTTGTAAAACAAAAAAAAAGCAAAAATTCATACGAGAAAACTTTAGCGTCGTGTGGGTAAAAAGGTGACGATTTTGGGCGTTATTGTCTTGGCGATTGTAGTTTATTTTTAAAGTTTCCTAAATACATAGAGCAAAAGAAAAATATCGGCAGACAGCGAAAGATATGAGGAAGCAACCGAACTCAAGAGACTGAAAGTAAGGTCAAGGAAAATTGATCGACGTGATGGGTAGGAGTAATGGGTGGAAAGCTTGGCTATAAACATAGTTGTTTCAACTAATAGAATGGGATTGGTTTTTGTATTTTTTTTTTTTTGGGAAATTCTAAGTTTTGATAGTCTGCTTTGTCAACATTTATTTTCAAAAACCACAAAAGAACTCATTCTGGTGAAGACTCATCTACCCTAATACGAATGAATATTTACGGAGAGGGATTCAAAAAGGGAAGGAGGAAAAGAAACGAGGGACCACAAATTTCCACCGAAGTTATTTGAAGAGGAGCAGACAGGCACGCGAAAAAACTGGTAAACAGATGGAGGAAAATATCGCCATTGACTGGTGTTGGTTGTTGGTTTTCCTAAGAAAAAATCACGCCTCAGGAACAGAAACAGAGGAAGAAAAAACTTAAAGCGGCAATCGTTTCGGTTGCAGCGAACGTTTCAATGTTGTAATTTATTTTCGTCTGCGACTTCGCCAACCAGGTTGTTGATCATCCTGGGGTTGGTTGTCTTGCCGTAATCCTTGAGTTCATCGTGATTGTAGAATTGTTTTATTTCTGGTGTTGTTTTTGTTGATTTTTTTCCGCAAACGTGTATTCAATTTAGCATCCAACAGCCGCAAGATTGGCAGGTTTATGAACCTGATATAGTCTCTTATAATGGGGCCATTTTAATTTGTTTGACATTGGGCGGGCGTGTTATAAACTTTAGGGAGGGAAGATAGAATTTGTGTTTATCTTCATTTGCATTATTCATTTCTAGTTTGAGAGATATTCTAAACAGGAAAATATATCGAAAGAACTCGTCAGAAAGTATGGCAGTTCGGGATTACTTCATTCATCAAGTTTAACGAAATCCCATTCAACACACGTGTGCGTTTTCATTTGTTTGGCAGACGGAGGTTAAAAGGGGATTGCTGATTTACCCCACAACCCAATTTCATCATCAGTCAATTCTAAACATCTGTGGTGCCATTTCCGAAATTCGACTTATTCGCCGGGCGGCAGGAAGCATGTTGATATTTGTATATTTACATACTGCCCCGGCCGGCCAGAAACAGTGGAATTCAGCTGCCGATTGAAATGGAACAAATTTGGTGTTTGAGGAATTATTTCTAAACTACAAGGGCAAAATCTTCAATGTTTGTTTGTAATCGAAAATTGTTTATTTTGTGAACACGTGTTGATTTGATCGAGATGTTGCAAGAGATTTGTTGAATTTATTTGTATAGGATTTCATCAATAAACCATCTTTCATCGCAAATCTATATATATAAAAAGCAATTTCTGTATGTTTGTTTGTTTGTTTGTTTGTTTGTTTGTTTGTCCTCTATAGACTCAGCCGTCTTAAGAGCTAGAGGTCTGAAATTTGGCATGGATGCTCATTAGGGCCAGGAATGATGAAAAATGTTTTTAGATTTTCGGATGACCCCTTCTGAAGGGGGTCGTCCATAGAAGACAAATATTGTTTTCGCGATATTGACGTTACTTTTCGTCGGATCGTGTTGAAAATTGGCACATGAGTGTTTTAGAAGACGAGCAATCGACTTCAGGTGTAAAATTTTGTGTAAGGGGTCGGCCAAAGGGGTCGTCCATATTAACTGTTCGCTGTTTTTGCGATATTGACGTTATTATACATCGTATTCAGCTGAAAATTGGTACACGAGAGTTTTGAGTGACGTGCAATCGATTTGAGGTATCAAATTCAGTGTTAGGGGCCGGCAAAAGGGGTCGTCCATATTAAATTTTCAGTATCTTAGTGATATTAACGTCTTTATACATCGGATTGGGATGAGAATTTGCACATAGGAGTTATTAGGGACAAACAACTGATTTCACTTATCCAAACTAAAATCAGGGGTCGGCCAAAGGGGTCGTCCATATTAACTATTCACTGTTAATGCGATATTGTCGTTATTATACATCGGATTCAGATGAAAATTGGTACACGAGAGTATTGAGGGACGAGCAATCGATTTCAGGTATTAAATTTAGTGTAAGGGGCCGCCAAAAGGGGTCGTCCATACTGACCTTTCACTATTTTTGCAATTTCGTTGTTATTATACATCGGATTGGGATGAAAATTTGCACACGGTAGTTTTCAGGGACGGGCAACCGATTTCAGATGTCAAATGTTTTGCCAGGGATCGACGAAAGGAGTAGTCCATAATAATTAATTGTTCACTGTTTAAGCAATATTGACATTATAATGCAATGTATTGCATTGAAAATTTGCACACGGGAATTTTGAGAGAAGAGCAACCGATTTCAGATATTTAAGAATGTATAAAAGCCACCGAAAGGAATTTAACTTTTTGTAAAAAAATGTATTGTTATGCAACGATCGAGTCGAAATTCATACACGAGGGTTTTTTGGCACGATCAATTGATTCCTGATTTTAAATTTAGTAGCAAACGGCAGAAAAAGTGATCGATCGATATTTTTGCAATTAATACTTAACAATGAATTCGGAAGTGCATCTGGGAAATCTTTGGCAATCGACTTTCATACAAACTGTTCATGACATATTCCAAGTTGAAAGCGAAACGGAGTTCGTATGGGATCAGCTAGTAAAATATAAACCGGAATATTTTTGTTTGTTCCATGAATTTTTGTACTTCTTCCAACATTTTCGGCCAATTAAAAACTTTAGTTCGATTGACAGTATCATGTCTTCTAATCTGTTCAATTTAATATAAGCATCATATCATAATTTGAAAACTGGCTTCGATAAGATAACACGAAACGATAAAAATGTTAAAAAAGTGTTTTATTGATTAAAACGCTCCGACAAAGGAATTGATAAATAACAGTCTGCAATTTTCCACTTGCGAGTTTCGATTGATGCTTGTTAATATTCGTTCATCCTCTAGAATCAGGTTACCAGCATTTTTTAAGCACGTTTCCAGACCAGACAATGCCGGGCAATATGGTATAAAAACCTGGCAAAATACGGACAATGTCTGTCAAAACCCAGAAATAACTTCAAGAAAAATATTGAAAAAAAGTTGAAAAATAAAAATTTTCATCAAAACTCATCGACAGATTTTAAATCGTGTTTTAGGCTTCCAAACAATTTTGCATGACTATTTTGATAAAACTTGCTCAAAAAATTTCGTTCTGTAGGCATGAATGAAACAAATTTCAACACAATTTATATTTTTTTGGTTTGATTTGTGAAATACAGTGAATAAATATGGGCTAAGTCCTACCTGTTCCCAAATTTTGCATTATATATCCGGGCAAACCCGGATAAATCCGGGCAATCTGGCAACCTTCCTCTAGAACCAGAAAGTAAACGGATCATCCACCGATAGTCACCAGAGACAGATTGAACGAAATAAAAACAATCCGGTCGATTGCTGCTGCATGCTGCTCTAGTTTTCGTTTGCCAGAATTACAGAATAAATGTGTGAAAGAGTGGAAACATATAATGGGCGGGCTAAAAATAGCGATTCCATTCAACCACTGCTGCTGCTTCGGTATGGCTTTTCGTCAGAATGGAAGACCAACTGTTTCCCGACCCAAGCAACTGACAAAACCGTTGAGCAGCCAGCTCGCTCAGTTGTTTGATCACAAAAATAGAATGAAACCTTTGGCAAACAACATGTTGCCGGTCCTATAAACAACGAGGTACAACTCGGTCGTACGCTGGAAGGATGCTGAAATACATCTGTTGATAAATTGTTCAAAAAACAATGTTTAATTTTCTGAACTTGATTTTTCTTAAGCAATTTTTTATTTCTTAAAATTACTCATCTACTTTCCAAAACATGGCGTGTAAAGGATTCGCTCCGTAGTAAGGACACTGTGAGCGCGAAGCGATCTGCGAAGCGAATTTACAAAATGATTTCGTAGTCATAATAGCCAATTTCTGAAACCGAGCGGCCTTAATGCGGGCTTATGTTTTATGTTATAGAGTAAAGTGAGGTAAAAGTACGAGTCGGGTAATAGTACGTTTTGAGATTATCACAAACCGAGAACAGAAAAATTCAAAACTCTGGCGTGGATTGATAGTGATTAGAACTGCCTTCATTCAGACATAATTTTGATTTGGAAAAATTATAAATACTCCGAAAAATGAGGTAATGCAGCTTTTTTGCCCAAATGATGTAATATTTAAAATAACGGCAAACATGTTTGAGCAATCAAAATTCTGTTCTTCAATGAAAGTGTTAATGTGTCTGTTTAGTTGTTTTCAACCACTAGCAAATGTCGAAGAAAGAATTTAGTTAATATATCTCTGATTTGCACAATAAACTGTGAACCACAAGAAACCTTGAGGGGGCAAAAGTACGAATGATATACAGGGTCTACTGAAGTAAATCTGAACCGAAAGTTTTAACTTCTTTCTAAAATTCACTGGGAACATCAGCGCAGATTTTTGTTTCTACAAAAACTTGCTTGAGCAAAAAACTGCCCAAATACGATGAGAACTCGATTTCGTAAATTTGTTGAATATGGACAATTAGTGGAGAACTCCAAACTCGCGCAGGTTGTTCGCCCATGTATAGGATTTGTATCAGAAGCGAACACAGAAGGTATTGCTGTAAGCAAAGATTAATATTTTATAATTTTCCTCTTGACTTCATGCAGAATTGTGGAATTCTGAATGGTCGTACTTTTACCCCACATCATTCGAACTTTTGCCCCAGAAGTGGGGTAAGAGTACGTTTTGATAACAGTTAAGCATTTTCACTACTGCTATCAAATACTTAGATCGATTATCTTCGTAATTTTTTAGAAGAGAGATAAAAGTCGAAGGAATGCAATGCTGCTCTTTGTTTTTTGGAAAAACAAATGCAAAATTTTCTGGAAATAGGAGAGCACTAAGGTCGTACTTTTACCCCACTATACTCTAATTCAGTTCTAATTGCAATATTTGCGTATAATTTAATTGAAAATGGTAGAAACTGATGTTAAGCATACGTCATGGCTGAAATTTTGGCGAAATTTTAGATATCACTAGTTCTTTTGCATAAAATATATTTAGGAATGCCATATGGCCATATTTCATGGTAATATTTTGTGTATATCATGTTTTTACCAGATCAGTATTAAGCTCTTCTATTGTTCTATTGTAATTAGAGCGAAGATTTAATGTTTCAATGATAAAAAGTAAAAAAAATACATGGCTAGTCTATATTTGCATAATTAAGGTATTTAACCTACCGGATATGGTTTTCAAAACCTGTTTTTTATTCAAATACCTCACCAAAATCAGTTATAACTTTGCTAAAAGCTTCAATTTGTTGAATTTCTAATTTTCATTAATAAGAAAGAAAATCCGTTGACACTTTCGTTTACAGATTCTGTACGTACGATTTTTGTAGTTCAATATATTTTAACAAAACATAAAAAAATCTGGTTTTTTTATAACAATAAAAAAAATTTCATACCATGTGTCATAAGCGGAATATTCGCGATTAAGAACACTTCTCCCTATAGGCTGGATGGGTCTGAACGTTGAAATTCGTTTTCCAACGCCATCTTGAAATCCAATATGGCGGCTTCCACTTAACTGATAATCGCATGAAACCCCCACCTCATATTTTGGTATTAAGCGAAAGAACTCAAAAAGTAGTTGAAAAATAACTGTCAGACAAAAATTCAACCGAAAATGTAAAACATCTGAAGAAATACAAATACATGATCAATACATGATCAAAAAAGGACAAAATATTACATAACTGTGGCAATTATATGAAACAATTATGACTTAAAATTGACAATCAAATGACAAAAACCAGAAACAACTATGACAAAAAACTAACGTGACAAATGACAGAGCTTTGAATAAAATACGATGAATGTTGTAAAAACATTATGCCACAATATTGAGAATATAACAAAATTATGCAAGAATATTTTAAAAATATTGACAAAAAATTTACAATCATGACAAAATTTTGACAAATGTGAAGAAAATATGACAAAATTTTGACAAATGTGACAAAATTATGATCAAAATCTGACAATAAAATGACATAGACATGAAATTACTTAAAGTAGGACAAATATTTGACAAACAAAATACATTAAGGACTTTTAAATAACAAAATTTCAAATAAAATCACGAAAATCTGACAAACATATGATAAAACTATTTTAAGAGGAGAAATCACCGTGAATTTGTTTATTGAAAATTAATTTGCGGCTTTATCTGTGAGGATTAAAGAGTTGAAATGAAAGACGGATAGAAGATCAGAAGAAAATTCTAAGGTGGTGAAAAGAGCGAAGAGCATTTGAAATAGAAGCTTGACCACATACTAAATTCTTTGTCCCGCATCAATTAACTGTATTGAAGAAGTCCGTTCGGCACATGTGCACTCACATGGCGGTCGAACCATTTATAATTAACTGTATCGAAAAATGTAGTGCCTTCTCTATTGGGTACTACTTCTTCAATACAATTAATTGATGCGGGACAAAGAATTTAGTATGTGGTCAAGCTTCTATTTCAAATGCTCTTCGCTCTTTTCACCACCTTAGAATTTTCTTCTGATCTTCTATCCGTCTTTCATTTCAACTCTTTAATCCTCACCGATAAAGCCGCAAATTAATTTTCAATATGATAAAACTTTGAATAAAATATGACAGAGGTGAAACAAGTACGGCAAAAATTCGACATTTGACAACCATAATCCGCTCTTGAGAGTCAATATAACACTATTGGAAGTATGTCAAAAAATTACAAAATGATGACAAATATGACATTAAAACGACAAAAAATTAGCATAACAAGATAAAAATCCGAATAAGAAATAATAAAAAGTATGTTACAAAATACGACAAATGTGAAAAAATATGACGAAAAAATGACAAAAATTAAGGAAATACTTTTAAGATAAGTTAACCACCGTTAATTAATTTTGTAAATTTATTTTTCGGCATATCGGTGAAAAGTATTTCTGAAATTGATAAAGATGGATAGAGAAGTGAGAAGAAAATTTACAGATGTTGAAAAGAGCGAAAGAGCATTTTTGCGAGGAAACTTATTAACGTACACCATACTTTAACCTGCAACATTTCATTATTTAGGAGAAGTAGTACCGGGATAAAGGTGGCACTACCTTAACCTATACAATGAAATCTGGTTGGTCCGAAGTCTAAATGTGGTGAACACGTATACTCCGGACGGGCTATAAATTATGACAAAAATTGACAATTAAATGACAGAAATCTGACAGAATTTAAACCAAGTATTAAGAATTTTTTCTCAAAATTTTGTCACATTTTTGTCATATTTTTCAAGGTGTTTTCTTGTTTGGTCAGATTTTTTCAATTTTCTTCTCAAATTTCTGCATCCGATGTTAATTTTCTTCATTTTGTTCATGGCTTTTATTGAAAAAGTGATAAAGTTTTTTACTATAATTCTCTCCTATTTTTGTCATATCTAATATATAAAGATGAGTTGGACTGTATATGTTTGTTTGTTGAACATCCCATGTCCCATAAAACTTACGTTTTTATTACCACAAACCAAAAGTCATGGCACCCATTTTGTCAACCGATTTTCGTTCCCTTTGGCGCGGTTATTTTTACCATCATCAGGGGCCGGGCATTAGAAACGACCATCCAGAGTTCACGTGTACTGAGAGCAAATCAAAGCTTGCTGAGCATTAGAATTTGAAAGGGGAAATTTTGGCGGGAATTCTTCTGTTCAAAGCACGTGGTACTGGTACGAGGTATTTGGATGTAATAATGAGCCACAGAACTCAAATAAAACTTTATCATCACATTACTCAATAACCGATTTCGGTTGCGAGATGATTTGTTTTCGATAACTTCAAAAACATTTATAAGAAATTTCAAAATTTCAGAAAACGAATCATAAAACAGTGTAAAATAAAACAGCGAAAAAAGGAACACATACAATTGGAAACATGCAAAGTGAGTCTTCAACAAGGTTCAATAAGGTTCGGAAGTTTGTTTTCAAAAATTTCTAAGTACATAAAACTTGAATATACAATTTTACGTGGAGATCATCCATGTTGGAAAGGGGGATAATCTCTAAAAGAAATTTTCATTAGATGGGGGATGGAAAAAACAGCTTCCCTATTTGAAGATTAAAAATTTATGCCAAATCTCTTCGAGATTCCTAAAAAAAATGGTGGGAAAAAATGTTTTTTTGTGATAAAATGAACAAGCATTCAAGGGAAATTATTTGAAATTTCTATTTAAAAAAACCTCAAAACTATAATTTTTTTTAATGATATGAAAACAATAAACACAGTGGATCAATAAAAACTTAAAAAAAACTAACAAAACATACACGGCCTATCATGGGCATAATTTCTAACAATAATGAATAAAAAGCTTTAAAAATTTCTAAAAGTCAAACAACTCAGTGTGGTTTATATTTTTGCGAACCCGAGCAAGGCCGGGTAAAATCAGCTTGTTTTTATATTTTATTATTCGAAAATCTATTTTCCGACATCTTCAGAAGGTCCTAGAACCGTGTATTCATTTCCTTAAAATTCCTCTACATACCTTCTGTCATAAATATTACGTCATCAAACCTTAAAACAAACTTTACCATAGGGGCCGTTCACTAATTACGTAAGCACGATTTTGGACATTTTCAACCCTCCCTCCCCCCCTGGTAAGACATAGTAAGATTTTTCAAAACCCCCCCTCCCCCCCTAGTAAGATCTTACGTTTTTTTATTCATTGAGAAATTGACAAGTTTTTTTTTAAATAGCTTGAAAATATTAAAAATGTGACATACATGCTTCAAAGCAAAGGCCTTTTTAAGTAAAATTAAAAAAAAATGTTTTTTAAAAGCACAATTTATACAAAACAACAGATGAAATGTTATAAACGATAGAATTGTAGATACCACCACACAATGTATCTACCACTGCAAGGTAGAAGGCCCGTGAGGAACAAAACGATGAAATGTGATGAAAAGTTTTTCAAATTAAATTTACCCTTCCGCTCATTTTCAACATATTTTACCTTATTCTAATCTTCTATCCTTCTTTAAACTTTCAATTCTTAAAATATTCTTTCTCAAAGAATATAAAATTTCACCGATATAGCCGATAAAATAATTTCAGAAAATAAATTTACGGTGATTAACTCTTAATTTCAAAAATCTTCAAAAAAATATCATTCTATACTACTACAATTGGGGCAAAACGTTTAACGACAATCACGTTGTCAACTAACCCAAAATCTCAGACTCATTCAACGGTAAGCGATAAAGTTGTAGGATTTTTTTTGGTAAATTGTTTGTTTAATTTAGAGTGTTTATCACAAAAAAAACTGTCTAGAAATTCATTATTTAAATTTATTTTTTTTATATTGATTTTTGAAGATTTTTTCTGGTTGAAGTCATTTTCAAAACATGATGGATTCAAATCGTGGTGTAACAACGAGCCATTTTCCTTTTTGTTTCGAAAAGCGACGATCTTTTATAATAATGTGATTTAGTGTTTTTGATGACATGTTGGTTTGAATTGGTTCTCTATAAGGTTATAGAACCTGCGATTTTTTTTTATTAATTCAAAGACACAAGATAAATAACATTGCATAAAAAATAACCAACAAATAGATAGAGAGTAAAAAAAACCTGAGTAATATGGTTTCGTATGGCTGTGGCTGTGATGACATTTTAATGTAACATTTCTTACGTAAGATTTTTGGAAACCCCCCCTACCCCCCTAGTAAGAGATTGTAAGCAAATGTGAAACCCCCCCTCCCCCCCTATGTGCTTACGTAATTAGTGAACAGCCCCATAGAAGAAAAAGAGGTAAGAGTTTCGTGAACAAATATGCATTTGACATAATTTTTCGTCCAACACTCACAGGATTGGTTCAAAGTTGATGCATGAAGAATACACGAACTTTTTTTTTCGAAAACCATAACTTTTTTTGAAACTTTTGTTCACCGTTGACAAATTTTGTAGCAAATTAAATTTTTTCGTTCAGCATATTTGAGATTCAAACTTAATGCGTGTCGTGTAGTATTTTTAAATGAGAAAAATTCGTTTTACAAAAGCTCTTTTTACGTGATTTTCCGGAAAAAACGCGTTTTTTTGCGCGGTACACCAAAAGTTTTTTTCAGTATTGAATCGCTTCGCAATTTGCATGCACTGTAAACGGACATGCGAAATGCATCCGGTGAAAGAACATTTCGCTTTGCAGTTTGCTTTGCGTTCACTGTGTTTGTACCTTTATACTTGGGATTGTAATATTGCACCCCTTTCGCCTATTCTCAAGTATATGATTTTTTTTAAAATAAAAATCAATATTTATCAAAGTACCATGAAATTTAAAGGCTTTTTGTATGAACACTAGTGTGGCAATTGATGTGTGCGAAAAAAATCATGATCGAATTTTGAAAATTGACCAAGTACAATTTCGTACAACTTTGATTTCGCTTAAGAAAAAACTGCCTTTTTTCGTTCTAGTCTTTCACTGCAGTCCCTTTTTTTATTAAAGCAAATAATGTGATATTTCCTTAAACATATGTTGAGGATTTGATAAATGAAACTTCAAGACTTCATATTTTTGTGATTACAAGTTATTTGGATTAATTTTTATCGAAATCGCTCAATAAAAAAGTCACATAAAACAAAAATATCATCAAATTTTGATTAAAAATCGTCATGAAAACCCATTCACATAGTTTTTAGCTAAGTTGCAAAGCCAAATTTATTTAGTTCCATTAATGTGTATCATTGCATATTCTTTTCAAATTTTTTTTAAAAAGGGAATTTAAAAAATGTGTTATTTTTTTATTTTTTACATTTGCCTGTTTTTTCCATGACTATTTTTCGGGGTCTCATACCTGTATACTTAAAAAAGTGCGAATAGTCTACTTTATCTTATGTATTTCAAAGTACTATGATGGCAGTAAACTTGTTAACATTACTTAAAAATTCTGCAAAAAAAACAATGAATGAGTTTCGAACCAAAAATAAGCTTCTTAGACCTCAGGGATTGACATGTTTTTTAATCACTGTAATTCCCTTTAGTTTATTATGCAGTTAAAAGTGACCCTCAGTCAAAGAAAATATCATGGCTGAAATCGCCAAGGTGCTGATGATAACAGTGTGGTTCGGAAATTTGTGCTCAGGTTTTGTTATCAAATTTTTGCAAGCATCAATCCCTGAGCAATCAAAAAATTCCAAAATTCAGTACCTGCTGACCGTTAAAAACAGATTCTTTACGTCATTTCATAATCTATTAAAATAATAGGGGAGTGTGGGGTATCATGGGCCACTGTTTTTCTTTGCAGCATAAATGATTTGTTGTAAAAGATTTAAAAAAAAAAAAACCAATGAAAAATGGTAGGGAATCATGGGCCATCAACTTCAAATTGACTAGATAACGAACAAAGTTTATGAGTTCACTCAAAACTGAAATTTCATAACTCATTTTGTTAATTTAAAGCAATTTCAGATGAGGAAATCAAAAAAAGAGAGTTATTTATGATCTAATAATTCCTGATACCTGGCTCGCAAACGTTTCGGCTAAATTCCTAATGAAGGATTTATGTTCGTCTCTACTGCATTGGAAAAACTGGACATAACATTTTTCATGATTCTTCATTTGGCATAAGCAAGCTTTACAGATAGGATAAACCTACTTTAAGTTCTTAATGTATTTTGTTTGTTTCGATTATAGTCGCAGCATCTTCATGGCATTCGTGACTTTATCAACGTTGCAGTAGGCGGATCGTTATTGAAAAACTTATCCGGTACAACTGTGTTCGATGTTTACTCTTGGGCTCGAACTCACGGACATCGGCTCAGGAGACAACAGAGTTGCCAACTGAGCTATATCACAAGCCCATAGTTTTTAATGTTTTTAAAACAACAAAATATAGGTGTTCCAAGATACCCTACAAGTGGCCCAGGATTCCCCGCAAGCAATGATATGCCAATTCGTTGCGTTTGTGTGACTTATTGATGTTTCTTCAAAAATGCCTTTTCCACATGACAAAACTTGACAAAACTAAGATCATAAGCGTACGAGCATATTTTTGTTGAGGTTACTCAGGTTACATCAGGTTACTCATCGATGCAATTTTCGGGTTTTTGTTTTATTATGTAAGTAATTTTTTTAATGCATGTAAAATGAAAAATATGCTTATGCAAAGTGACGACGACAACAGTTGGAATGAGATTTTTATTTCAACACACATCTGAGATATTCAGAGAGACCCACGTTTCCCCACTCTCCCCTTCAAATTTATATAAATCCCATTAAAAGTTTCCTGCAACCTTGTCACCTTTTTAATTCCAAAACAACATAATCAGATTGAACAAGCGCCTGTTTAAAATGATTTATCTATTAATTACACTGATATATTGAACGCTGCAAGCAAGATAAATCTTCTCAACTGATCAATTGACAAATTACCCGGGAGCCGTTGGCGAAAAATTCTTGGTGAAAATCCGAAAAACCTCCCTGACCCACCAATTACAACACCGCCCTCAAACGACCATGTGACGACGACATTGCCGGGTTTTTTGGCCAGCCGCAATCTGGTGCACGTCTTCGATCCTCTTTGCGTTCTTTCGGTGACGTCAATGCGATGGCGTCGTCAGCGTCGAGTGACGGTCACCATCAGCAGTGGAATACCTACTTGTTTGTAGCCATGAAGGCGGCTGGCTATCGTGGAATTAATTTGGCCAACTACCAACCGATGCGAGGCGCCCCGGCCAACAACCCCCTCGTTTAGTATGAGTTACTAGGTGATGGTTGTCCTGCTGCTCTCTGAAGTCCCGCGAGTGTACGGAGATCAATTTCGTTTTTCATTATTCACATTATTTATTGGCCGGTGCAGTCCAAAGGGAGGACTTTGCATATCGGTTTAATTGAAAATAGCTCGATTGTGTCTCTTTCTCGTTGCATAAGAGGCGCCAGTAAGTGGGGAATTCTATTTTAAGGCATAAATTGTCCCGTAATGGTTTGGTAGATGAAGGTTGGTATGATACATATGCGATCATATTATATCAATTGAAATCCAAAATCCTGATTTAATTTGGCTTAATAAGTTGTTGAATTATGAAACACCTATTGGCGAGCAGTCTGGATTCAGAAAAAAATTCTGCTGTGAATTTGATGCTTCAAAACTGGAAGATAAATATTGAAAATGGTAGGAAAGTTAGCATCAATGATCTGGCTCTTAACTGGACCAATAGTTATTTAGATAAAATAATTTAAAGAAAAAAATTTTGTTCATTTTACTCGCGAAACAAAGAAAATAACTAAGGTGTCCCACAAAGGAGTAATCTAGGTCCCTTGTTTTTTAAACTGTAAATCAATGACATAATACAATGTTTAAACTACGGTCGTTTTAAACTTAAAACTGCTATGGGTGATTAAGTTTCCTACTGAAGTGGAAATGATATGGAACTTGTTATACCAGAAGCAAATGCTGATATTGCAGAGTTCCTGAAACAGTACAAATTGTGTATGAATTTCAATAAAACCAACTGGATGATTATTGGTTATTGCATAATATTGTTCTTGAGAGTGTTCAAACTTGTTGAATGATGGCTGTGCAGTCGAAAGAGCGCATCAAGTTGAATACTCAGGAATGCAAATGGATGAATAGTAAATTCCGTTTCTCATATTGACTACACTACTGAGAAAATTGCCATAAAATATGATGTATTCTATCGGATAAACATGATAAAGGGCTTTCTGATCAAAAAAAATCTACGTGAAATCTGTTATTTTGTCAAAGTGTGATTAAAGGGTGTCCAAGATGAAATTGCTCAAACTTTTTAACCGTTGGATATAATTAAATACAAATTTGGGTGGATTTAGTTCATAGTGCATTGTTTACATCCTGCAAGTTTTAATGTCCTGTGATGAAAACTCGCGGAAATGAAGTCGAAAGAACTGCTTGTGCGTGATAAAATCTTGCGCATTCATCACGAGAACAAGGAAATCGCGAATTACACGGAGTCGCGAGTGAATAAGCGGTTCGAGGAACGATTGACCACCGATCGGAAGCCCAGAAGTGAAGGAAAAAGTATTCCGTACAACATCAAAAATCACAACCGCGTAGTTGGGGCCTTCAACCGAAACCCGAACGCCTCCGTTCGGGATGTGGCTAAGAAACTGCACCTAAGCCAAATTTTTGTCCAGAAAGCCACGTTCAAGGTACAAAAGGCCCCTAATCGCGACGAGAAGCAGAACAAGTCCGACAAAACCCGTTCCAGGAAGTTGTACGACGAAACAAATGTGAAGGCAGACTTCAAACAGAGCCCCGGCAACCTGTTTTTTTACGGCAGGCCATGGATGAGTTCAGCTGCACGTGCGGGAAGCGGAGTGCACCTTCCGTGACCCAGGACACGATGAACGGACAGGTATAAGGTACACCAGGGTAAGTGTGGACGATGGCTATTGAAACAATACTGTGCACTATTTTTTCAAACTTTTAATGCAGAATGTTCAATTTACTTGTAATCTGTCCAATAACTGTGAAAAAGATACGATTCATACAGTAACGGATGTTTTCAGCGACTATTTTGGAATTTTCTATTTTAACTACGATGTCGAGTACATGTGCATCATTTTCAATTGCAAATTTCTCGTAAACTAGCTGGCTCTCGATGAAAAACTCTACATTGAAACAATCCTTACATTCCAAACAACCAGTTAGGAAGAGAAACGGCGGTTAAAAATGAAGAAAAAAGAAATTAAAGTTTTGTGTCCAACCCCTACCTGAGGTAAGTGTGGACGGCTTTAAAAAGACTTGATGTGTACACATTTTTTCAATTTTGTTTCCTTCATCCTTCATGAATTGTATTACTTAGCCCCATAAAGCGGGGTAAGTGAAGACACCAGCAGTCCAAAACAATTTACTTGATAACTTTTTTCGCTTTACTTCTATCGAGCTCATCTCTCAGCGTTTGTAAACAACATGTTCCGCATCACATTGAAAGTAATTTTATCAAAATTCCTCCGCTGCTGATTTTTAATGATTTTTTAAAGTTGAATTATTTGAAAAACCGTCCACACTTACCCCGGTGTACCTTACATGAAGAGTACCTCCAGAAGCGGCTGCTTCCTCTCCTGAAGGCTCACAACGTCCCAACAATCTGCTGGCCGGATTTGGCATCATGCCTCTACTCCATGGACGAGCTGAAGTGGTATGCGGACAATAAGGTCAATTTCGTGCCGAAAATGTTTAACCCTCCCAACACTCCGGAGCTCCGCCCCATCGAGAAGTACTGGGCGATTATGAAGCAGCACCATCTTAAACAACCTAAGGTAGTGAAGACAATCGAGGAACTGAAGAAAGTATGGGTTTACATGCAAAAAACGGTTGATTCACAGGTTGTGCAGAATCTTATGGCCGGGGTTAAGGCCAAGATGCGGGCATGCGTATGGACTGTAAATAAAATACGAGTAAAATGGTAAAATGAAGTTTAATAGTTATTTTTCAATCCCTGAAAATTTGATGGAAAGCGGATGAAACTCGAATTTTACGAATCAATTTTGTGTGTGATAAATAAATCGTGGACACCCTAAAGCAGTCAGTACCGAGATTAAAATCGAACCCATAACTCAAGTGGAAGTTTTCTTCTACTAGAAAACACGTTAATCCTATCTAAAAGTTAACGTAACTTATGTTTGTGTCAGATGCAGGGATGCCTTTTAACAGATTTATCGAAATTATTCAAAGTTTTTAATGCCCTTCTTGATAACCTGATTGTAGAGATAGGCGATTAATAATAAAGAAAATAAAACTGAAATTAAACATAGCGCAATAAGACTATGAAGTAGAAGTCATTCGAAAACCCACTAAAATCACACAGATTTATGGCTATATCTCCTTCGTTTGCTTGAATAACTATGTAAATGTTAGTAATTTACAACCCTGTTAATAAGGGATTTACCTAAACGAACAATTCATCACAAAACAAACATTGATTTAAGTGTGATTTTGAAGAAAAGTTTAATTTTGGGTATAAAATTCTTCAAAAGTTGGTTGGTTTCGCAAGAGCTCTGAGATGGTGTTCACTATCACGGACATCTCTTCGATAGTTCATGTCAGAGCACACCTTCGAAGCAGCCTTGCCAGATCTACGGATTTCTCCGTAGTTCTACAGATTTTCAGCATTTCTACGGAGCTACGGATCGATGCTCGAGATCTACGGATTTTCACCATTTCCTACGGATTTTCTACAGATTATCGAAAAAATTCAAGGAATTCTGCGGATAAATGAAAATTCTACCGGACGACCAAAAAAAAAAAAAAGGGTCATCGAGTTTTATTTGGTCGAAATCAGTACATTTTTCGATTTTCGTAAAATCTACGGACTTGAACTGTTTTCAATCTGGCAACGCTGCTTGGAAGATATTCTTGTGACTGTTGTTTATAACCAGTGATAAATTGAATAAAGATGGAGACGCAGACGAAGAAGGAAGCCCCGGGTCCCTCTGCCAAAAGGGATAATCCAACCACCATCACCACAACCAAGAAGAAGGAAGCGCCGGGTCGAAGCAGCGGTTCGAAAATCGAACCAAAACCGACAGCTTTGAAGACGGTGGTCGCCCGCAAGCTGGTCGAGGTCACCTTGTTCGGACACCAGGACGAAGCAGAACGTTGCGATAATGGTTCAGCAGTTTTCACTGCTGCCTTTAAATCAAACAAAGAGATTTATCTTGAATTGGCTAAGCAATTGTTACTAAAACGAAATCACCAGGTTACGACAATGGCACAGCCGGTATTCTACCTTGCTCCCAAAGTTAATAAGCTCTATTCAATCTATGTCGATTGATTAGGTAACTGTAGACGAGGCAGTTATTGAAATTTATTTCTGTAGTCGAGGCAGAAATGAGATAAAAGAACTACTTTCTGTAGACAAGGCAGAACTTACATGAAAATGAATTAGAATTTAGTTGAAAATGCAGTAGAAACGCTGTAGAACAGACAAAAAGTTTAAGTGAAATTTTAAAAAATATATTCGTATGTTGAAGGAAAACAGCAATTGAAGTATTTTTCACCAGTGCTTTGGATGATATTTGAGATGGATAAATAAACGGAAGAATTTCCATGAAGATAGTAATCAATTCTGTAAGCGAGAAAAAATAGCACATCTAAATGGATAGGAAATTATTTTTTTGTAGAAGTTTTACTGGGGGAAGGCAAATTAAGCATTCTGGTACAGTGGAAAAAAGTTTGTGCAGCAGTACTTGAAAATTGGAAGTTGAATCAATTATGTTTTAGAACTAGAACGATAAACTGTATCAAATGTAAATACTATTTTTGGATGATGAGTCCCTGATTTTCGGAAATGTCGTTTTGCTGGACTACGAGTCTTGCCATTTTCGCAAACAAGACGATTGTTGAGAGAAAAAAAAAATACATTTTTTGAATGTTATCCAAGCATTTTCATTCTGATAATATCAACAAAGAATAGTTTCGATTAGAAAAATCTTTTTAAAATCGGTTTTACCACTGGCACCACTGATCGATACCGAAAACAAAGGGAAACCTCTGCAGCATCGGCAAGAATATCGTGTGTGTGCCAACAGATAAAAAGTTATTAAAGGAGCAGTCTTAGCCGTCGCCAGTTTCATTACGTTTTTGATCTTTCTCCTGTGTGGTCGACAGAGTAACTGAATCAAAATGTGCGACTGTGACCATTTCTGTATTCCTGGGAAAACACGAGGCGCGGGATGGAGAACCAGAGAGCGATTGGGGTGTCAGGGCCCGATCTCCTACTATTGGATCACCTAGCGCGGAATCGGTAATTTTCATTACTATGACTTGGTTTGCGAAAGAGGCGAAAATGGGAAAAGGGTGTCAAAATTTTAAGACTACTTTGATGTTTAGTGTGTTTTTTTAATAAGCAGTGTTCTACAGCATAACAGCAGCCTTTTATATGTTGATTGCTTTGTTCTAGAGTGTTTTGTGAATCCGGATTAGCCAACGAAAGCCGCTCTGTAGGTAGTCAGATGGCTACGTGAGCATTTACCTTGTTTTTCTTACCAAATCTACAAATTACAATCTACCGAAAGGGATTGTTTTTCAAAATTGCTGAGCAAATTGTACGCCGATGGCCAACGAAGAGCTAAGCCATCAGAAATTAAAGAAGGTAATACAGTAGTTGTTTCAGTTCAGAAGAGAAAGAAAACTGATCCAGAATTTTCATCTGAAAAATATGTGGTAATCGCGAGAGAAGGAGCACGAGTAGATATTGAAAACGAAAGAGGAATCAAATATTCGAGAAAAGTTGATGATTTGAAACTAGTACCAGACTGCATTTTACAAAAAATTAGCTCAAACTGTGAGAAAGCTACTGAAAGGGAAGATAGTTGTGATGAAGAAAATGGAAATGTATTTCTAAATATAATACCAGAAAATGTTTTACTAAATGGAAGACCACAAAGGGTAGCCAAAATTCCAAAGAAATATGACGACATGTTGCTTTATACAATTTACAGTTAAAGAGTAGGGGTAAAATGTCAGCTGGTCAGCTGTTGACAGACAAATCAGAACAGCTCAAACGTTGGACTGGGCATTTCGAAGAACTGGGATCGATTGCATTCCTGCTGAAATGCTGAAAGCCGACCCTACATTTTCAGCATAAATGTTACACCGTTAAACATTTGGGATTCTACTACATTCCCGACCGACTACAGGGTATCCTTGTGAAAGTTTTAAAGAAAGGAGACTTCACAGAGTTTGGTAACTGGCGTGGCATATTTAACGTTGATCTGTAAAACCCTCAAAATGCTCTGCAAATTGATCCGGCTCAGGGCTTATCAGAAAATCGATGCTTCACTTCGACGGCAACAAGCTGGATTCCGATCCGGATGATCATGCGTGGACCACCTCACAACCTCTCTTTGCTGGTTTTCGATGATTTCGAAAAAGCATTCGACCGACTGAACCACCATCATCGCTATTTTTTCTCATCATAATATATGAGATCCTGACTAGATCTATCGACTGTGCACCATACCGAGTATAAACATGGAATCATTGAACTATGGAGAAACTTAACGACCTCTACCTGGCAGATGATATTGTTTTGCTCGCACAAAGACAACAAGACATGCAGTGCAAACTCGACGACCTCACCAAAAGCTCAAAATCAATGTCGTAAAGACCAAATTGATGGAGACCAACACAGGGAAATATTTCTCACTTGTTGAATGAAATTTAGTTCGAAATTTAGTAGTTAGTTAAATTGAGATGTTTGCGGCTATTGGGGAAAATATCCCGACATTGCACGGCAATAGCCTAAAGTGTGTTTGGTTCAAAAAGTAGTCAACTTAAATTCATCGTGTTGTTTCTAATCATTCATAACCAACTTGAACACCCCTCATTTTGTAGGTGTATATGTGTTGATGATGCTTCTATTTGGATTTTGACATTAGTGTCGAGTCCGGCGGATTTGTTTTTCTTTTGAAATCACTTATGGCAATTAAGAATGCCTTTCGAAGAAACTTACAATGTACACGTCTGTCCGTTGCAACAATATTTTATCAACTGATTCGTTCGTTTTTTTTTCACTCGCAGAAGCCGTTAAGAATTGTACCAATACAAACCCTCTCGAAATCATACAGTTTCACTAGGGATAGTAAATCTTTATCAAATTTATCGTACTGTCTCTATTTTAAATACTATTTATGTTAATTAGACTTTATAATTTTATAATAACTTGAAACAATAATTTTTATTTGTCATTTTTACAAATAATTCAATTCTCGTTGTTCCTTTTCTCTACATCCCTCTCTTCGCATACTCTTTATTTTAATTTGTTTACGGAAAACATAAAATAAATAAATGGACAAACATATATCGTTTATTTCAAACATTGACATCTGACATATATGTCAGATACTCCTTCAATTTAAAATCATATCATAAATTGTAGATTTTAGAATCATTTACGAGTCTTCAGAATTGTTTATATTATGGTTCATCTTCTCATAATTTTTTTTAAAAATCATTTCATATTTTTTTCGTTTTATCTTTCTCATTTCATTTTAATTTTCCTGTTTTTTATCTTCTCATCCTATCGTCTTAAGTTCAGGATTACGTTCTCTACAATTAGATCTTTAGTTTTCATAATGGCGTCCAAGCAAAGGGGATAACGAATCAAAATTTTGTACGAGCGTCGTGGAAATCCAAACTACACGCACGCAGAAATAGCTAAACCATTGAATTTGGCCAAATCAACCGTCACCAAAGTAATAAAACTGTTCGAGGAACGTTTGTCGAAAACTAGGAAGCCTGGATCGGGGGAAATCGAAAATTGAGCGCAGCAGTGACGAACAAAAAAGTGGCTAGCGCTTTCAAGAACAACTCCAACCTCTCCGTTCGAGATGTCGTCAATAAGTTGGGGATATCGTTTACAACCGTACATGAAACTAAAAAACGATTGGACTATAGACTTATAAGAAGGTAGTGACTCCAAATCGCAACGATAACAAAATCCTTACGGCAAAACAAGATTTCGGAAGCTGTATACGGCATTGTTGACAAAGTTTGATTGCGGGGCAATGGACGACGAAACCTTCGCCAAGGCAGATTTCAGACAGCTTTCTGAACAAGAGTATTATACAGCAACCGGAAGGGGAAATGTGGCAGACATTTTCAAGCATATTAAGCTATAAAAGTTTGCCAAGAGATAACCACCCAGAATAAACTGTCAAAATTGCAGGGAAACTCATAACCACAAGCTGTGTTGGCTGAGATTAGCGTGTATGATCATCAACATTTGTATTGTTGTCATCATCACTCACTGAGAAAAACTGATCCCCCAAAATCTGATACTGCAATTAAATGGAAATCAAAAACAAAAAAAAAACGATGCGGGTACGGGAATCAAACCCATACCGACAGTGGCGCTGCGATAACCATCAAAAGGATGCTATCCGCTCGACCACCGAAGAGCTGTTGGGATTAACTGCTACAGCAACGTATATATGAGGCTTTCTATGAAGAAAGCAGGAATAAAATTATCCCCCAAAAAACAGTTACTCGCTTTGAACTGACCACCCAAACGTAGATTTGTAACGATGGAGGTAGTAGAAGCAGATTTGCAAGATTAAAAAATCCCCCAAAAACAGTTCTTCGCTGGAAGGGCAAAATTGGCATATTGACAAGCTGTGATTTCTTCACAAACTTGATTTATCAATATTGATCTCAAGTTTGGGAGTGGAAGTTCTCATGTTTAGGTTCTTTTGATTTTCAGTGCTGGTCATCATCAACTGTCAACCGCTATTGTTCTCGATTAGCGAATCCACAAACGGGAACGAAACCAAAACAATCTGTTTTGGTTTGGCAGAACGTGGCCGCGAAGGATTGGGATTACGAAGTCCAGGAACTTTTACAAAAGAAACCGTGAGTATCAACATTATTATTCGAAACTCTTCATTTGGAATGTGAAAAGATAGAAAAAATCAATTAAAATTACAACTACAACAACATTACACATTTTAATTCATTTCAAGAATTAGAACTTAAGAAAGCTTCATAATGGTGATCTAGAACTGAAATATTTTAAACAGTTTCACTATTCACAACTTTCATTTAGATCGACAAATTGAATTTCAAATAAAAACTGGAATAAAAACGAACTCTAAGAAACCACAAATTTGTATTCATTTTGAAGATTTCGTTCATAAGAAATCTTATTTTTTTTAATATTCACTAGATTTCAAGTAAGCAAAATATTATTTTGAATTGTTGTTTAACATTTTTTATATTACAAATTATACAGAAAAACAAATCCCAACTAAAATCTTAAATTTTAATCGAGGTTCCTTATGTGAATTGAACTGCAAACTTTATTTCTTATTTTAATTTTTGAATACTTTGTGTTTTAAAAGAAATAGTTTTTTCTTTGAATATTTAAGTTTTTCATGAATGTTTTTCTCTTAAATAAAGCCTTGAAAATCCCTATTAATTTTTTTAAATCTTTATATAAAAATGGCAGAAAAATGTTGTCACATAACACTCCCCCTCTCCCTCCATGAGCCGGATCTTTCTACGGCCCTGCTGCCTGCTGTATGCGCTCGGTACTGGGTGTTGAATATTAAATACACACTTAGAAAAATCCACGTAGATTTACATGCAACAACATGGGTAGAAAGGAATCGGGCAGTTACGTGTGATAAAACTGTACAACTCATGTAAATTCCCGGTAGCGCTCAAGCCTGTTGTTTACTGTACATTTACATTATTTAGCACATCTCATGTATCTTATTGGACTAGGAGTGGTTCCGCAAAATAAATAAATCACTGGTTCGAGGCAGAAAAAAATTTTTATTGAAATTTGATCACACTTTTTGATTGACACCCCTTACACCGATCTTCAACTTCCAAATACTGGTTAATTTTTGACGATTCTCCCGACAACATGAAACAACGGCTGGTGCGATGAGACAGCAGAAAATTGGGCCCAAACTATGCGCTCTGATGTTTTGGGTATTTAGCAACAGTTTCCTGTAAATAACAGTAATTGGGGTGAAAATGTTAATCAAATCACAGTTATTTTTAATATTGATTTACCTTTAATCAGCAGTCACGGCCAGATTGAAAGAAAAACTTAAAACTTTTGCCGACGCAGAAACCTGAAACGAACGGGAATGAAAACAAAACAAATCTGACAAACTGACGCTGGTACTGACGCTGACGCTGGAATTAGCATGCATTGACATGTAATTTTCATTGAAGAGGCCAACATGCTATAATCTTTTTCAAAATTTTCCGGCGGCGGTGTAAAAATGTAAAATCACTTGTAGTGTAAGGTTACATTTTTTTATCTGCGTAGTTTCCCATTCCCACCCCATTCCCCTTCCATTTCCTCCCTTTTCCATCAAAGGAGGATTTGAAAAAAAAACACCGATCAAACAGCAGGTGGCAGGTGGCGATTGCCAACCGACTCAGATGGTGCATTGGGTAAGACATAGGACTGGCAAGCCGAGATGAGATGTTGCAGTGAGTTAAATTCTAACAATATATATTTTTAAGTATGATTTTTTTCAATAGGATTCCCTGGCTGTACTATCATTGAATACTTATTTTTACTCCATCATTTCCACTAAGAATTCTCTAAATTTCATAAAGAATGTTAGCAATAGTATTTGGAATTTCATCAAAACAGTGACTGGAATAAAAATCAATCAATTATTTTTTTTTTAATTGAACAGTTCTTAATTTTTGAAATTGTTGAGGACCTACCTGTTTCATCAAAGGAATCAACATTTTTTCGATGGATTTGATCTTGATGTCCAGATTGAACTCCACAGAAGCTTTTCCTTTGTGGGTACTTCCGCCTCCTTCTCCTCCTCCTCCTCCTCTGCCAAGTGTGCCTCCTCCACCCGTTCCACCTCCTCCCCTGATCCCACCTTCGCCTCCACCCCCAATACCTGTTGGACCACTTGACCCCCCACCATATGAACCATCATCAGCCATGCTTCTTCTGCTATCACACCAAAAAGATCACGAAGATCACCTTCTTTGATATCTCCTATTTTGATAAACCACTGCTGCTCTCCACTCACTGCGATGTTGAACACAACGCTTTTTTTTACGAGATCATAAATTTTTTCTTCTCACTTCACTCTAACCACTCTCAGACCCAGCTCAACCAAGTTGAGATGCCAGATTTTTCCACATCATATCTAACAGAAAATGCCACTAAACATGCTTTTTTCACCAAAATGATTGATTTGCACTGCTTGCAACGGTAGAACACATCCAAAAAAGGGCTGTCGCCATCTGGAACATTGAACTTTTTAGGACTTATTCTAACAGTTGTTAGAACCAAATAATCTTCTCCTTTAACTCGATTGACACAGGAAAAATCACATTCAGCCGACACCGATAACCTTTAAATCTCCGACATCGTGATCGACAAATAACCACAAAAAATACCCAAATCCATCCAAAAGAGGTCAAACCGAAATCGACCGGCGGCGCCTTTTCGAGACGTTCGGTTCCGCGATGCCCTCAAAGACCGGGAAAGAAGAAGAAAACTTTCGACAAAATCACTGCACTATCGCGAAAACGGGGATGAAAATGGACCTTCGACGCGAAAAATAATTTTCCACTAAATCCGTCACCGAGCAAAGTCTTCTTGCCATCCCCGGAGAGAAGTTATGGGAGATTTTCTTGTAATTTTTTTTTTTCTGATCCCACACTTTGCCGCGACGACCAACCGCCGGCTAAGTCAATCCGTCAGTTGGGGATTTCGCATTTTCCGAAACCATCCGTCGACGGCGTCGTCGTCGTCGTCGTCGAGGTTGGCGTCTTTGTAGACGTCGTCAGTGGCGAGTCGGCATCTTGGTGCTGTAGAGTTTTGCTAGTAATTTTTCTTTTGCTGTTTGCTTCATCTTTTGGTTTTTGGTTTTCGGGAGATGAAAGAAGATGTGTGTACATATTTATTTCGGACGATATGTGTGGGAAAATATACAAGATCTATCGGTGATCGTTTTGGTTTTCTCGGTTTGTTTGAGGAGATTGTTCGGATCAAGGAGAGAACAGCAGCCGTACTCGAGCAGGAGATTGGTATCGGGTTCAAGAGTTAATCTTTGTTGGCGCTAGATGAGCCGAAAAACGTGGTTGATTTGGGTAAATTTTCAGAGCGCCTGGACGTCGGTCAAGTGACGTTCTGCAGGGATGTTTTCAGAACATCTAAAAACAAGGAAATTTATAAAAAAAAAGTAGGGGTAAATGTTCCTAAATGCACCCAGCGAGTCAAATGCGCCCACAATCGTTAGATGAAACGGCTAGAAAAACATTATATTTTCTCTTACAAATCAGCCTTTACTCCAAAAATGAGCTTCCATGAAGGTGGAATTATCAGCGTTAGATTCTATGCCAGACCGGCATTAACAAGCTTTCTTTTAACGGGCATTGTCCTCCCATCGCAACCGCATTGCATCTGTTTGAAAGAAACCAAATAAAACATATACCACATCAAATCACAAGACAAAGCAAGATGGAAACAATCAGCCAGCAAGAATATTGTCGAATGATTTACCGAGCACTACTTTCTCTCCAACAGCCGTCGGAAAAACCACTAGCTAAGATGAGCTGTGCGTGTTGAGATATGAGAAGTGCAACGCTAAAAGTATGACGTGACATTGGTCTCCATGTTTCATATCACATGTTTCATGTCTCATGTCTTATGTCTCATGTCTCATGTCTCATGTCTCATGTATCATGTCTCATGTCTCATGTCTCATGTCTCATGTCTCATGTCTCATGTCTCATGTCTCATGTCTCATGTCTCATGTCTCATGTCTCATGTCTCATGTCTCATGTCTCATGTCTCATGTCTCATGTCTCATGTCTCATGTCTCATGTCTCATGTCTCATGTCTCATGTCTCATGTCTCATGTCTCATGTCTCATGTCTCATGTCTCATGTCTCATGTCTCATGTCTCATGTCTCATGTCTCATGTATCATGTCTCATGTCTCATGTCTCATGAATCATGTCTCATGTCTCATGTCTCATGTCTCATGTTGCATGTCTCATGTCTCATGTCTCATGTCTCATGTCTCATGTCTAATGTATCTTGTCTCATGTCTCATTTTTCATGCCGTATGTATCGTTCTCATGGCTCATGTCTCATGTCTCGTCTCATGTTTCATATCTAATGTTTCTTGTATCATTTCTCATGTATCATGTTTCATGTTGCATATCTAATGTCTCATGTCTAATTTCTCATGTCTCATGTCTCATGACTTATGTCTCATATTTCATGTCACATGTACACATGTCTCATGCTCAGCTCTCAAGCCTCAAAGCTATTTCCTTTAAGGGGGAGGAGGTAAAGCAACTTGTAACGCTTTGTGGATTTTAGATAGAAAATCTGATGAGAATGTCTTAAGTAGGGAGGAAGGGAGGGGGAGGGGGGTGTCGAAAATGATCGAATATTGCGTTACGCAATATTTGAATGGCCCCCAACAAACTTTAAAATATTGGAAATGTTTTCCTTCAAAAGGTTTTTTAGCCGTGTGAAACCCTGATAAAAAATACCTCAATATTTTTTGAATTGGTATTGATCTCATTGAATGTGACATGCGATTTTATGAGATGAGAGTAAAAAAAATTAGACCTAACAATTGATTGATTTAAATTAACTATTTCCAATGTCAGTTTTGTTCAGCTTGTTCAATGTATTTCTATTTTGGCAAAACTGAATCATACCGCTAGAATGAGTCATTACAAAAAAAAACCATTTCAGCTACTGATTCATTCCCCATTCCCGTGCTCTAGACTAGCACTAGACGGCTAGCGTAAAAAGACCGAAATGAATAAATTGAAAAACCCAAACAGCTGATCATAAATCAAAACCTTGAATGTCAGATTTCATCTGATACATCCATCGGATGACGAAGACGCACGATCGACGATACGATGGCAACTGGCAGAAAACGATCAAACATCGCATTACTAAAGGTGTTTTCATCGAAATCTTTTGCCATCTTATGAAAGAAAAAAAATTGTTGAGGTTTTTTATGTGTACTTAAGAATATTCATCCAAAACTTCTTATTACGTTGGACCTTCTATGAAGATATATCCTTAACAAGTTGTATGATTTATGCAAAATTATATATACGACACCAATCTAACATTTCGGCCACATAGGACGCAATTTTCCTATGGAATAAACAACATCGCAAGGAGTGTAAAAGAAAATCATTGATCGCAGAATATTTCAACTAGGTTAGTTTAGTTTTATTGAAAAACCAGAGCTCATGTTTCGCGGTCGATTTGATCAGCATGGTTTAACCGTATTTTGTTTTGTAGAGATCAAACTGATTTTGGACCGTTTTCTTTCGAAACCATTTAGGATCGAACTGTGTACTGAGATGCTGCATATATTTAAAGCTATGATCATTTGCACAATCGCCTGGGAAATTCTTCAGTGTCGACTTGAAAACTCATGAACTGTTGAATTTTTCTGATTTTTTTGGATAAAATGGTTAAGAAGTATAAGGAACCACTCTAGGATGCTCACGAAGTTCAATCAAGCACCGAAGTGGGACCATTGATCTCAAATATTGGTAAAATGACTATGGATATTGAAAATAACTAAAAGTAGACCCCTTAAATTAAAAAAAAACTCAAAAAAAACTCAGCAAAAAGTTTGGCCTGACTATGATACACAAGTAAATAAATAAAAGTGAACCGTTTCATAGCTCACAATGTGTGCAAATGGTTTTTACGCAATGTGGCAGATGTGTTCTGATGGACAAAGAAATTTATGTTAAAACCGAATTTAAGAGGTCAAGTATTTTAAGATACCTACTCATGAAAAGGTTCGACCCAGATTCCAATTGGTTTTTCAAGGTGAATTTGTGTTATATATCAAAATTTTGCGAAGGTCTTGCTTCTGTGGTAAAAATAATAGATCGAACATGACTGAAAAAGGTGTGTAAAGATAAGCGATTTCATAATAAAGTAAGAGTATTTCTTGTAGTCAACAATTATTTTTTTACATTTAATATCATATTAACACCTCCATTTCTTGTATAGAAAGTTTTTCGATCAAATGAATAATTTTTAAAATACACACGTTTGTAACTGCCCGGTTTCTAAATAATCATAGCCTTGGGAGCAAAAATTAAAAAAAAATGGCTTGATATTTCTTAGAGAAAAAAAACTTTTAAATTTTGCCTTCATACACAGCAAAAAAGGTATTGCGATATACATCAAATACCTGCACATAACTTAAGTCGCAAATGGTACCTAATTTTACACTGTCTTGATGTACCCGGCTGTTTAGAGTCAAAGAATATGTTTTGTACCGCTGTTCCATATGGACCAAATTTCCTTAAAAATGAAACATAATGAAATTTTTTTTAAGCTGTGGGTTTGCTTATATTTTTAATTAATTTTGAAAGTAGTTACAAGCTGAACAAATACACCCGAGGTTCGTAATCCGTTTCTTAATTTTTGAAACGAAATCAAATTCGAACGTCAACTGAGGAAAATATTGACTTCTTTATGCGATATCACATAGAAGATTATGAACTAACACTTCACGACGTTTTCGCATTGTGTACATCATTTAGATGTATTATTGCATCAGAAATCCGTAATACAACATCTTCCCCAGAAATTTCATCATCCATCGTTACATTTTTTTGCTGTGTACAATTATATAGGCCCTCCCACTATTTTCTTATTTACTTCAATCTTCACCATTTGATAGGGCTTCTTGCCGTTTTTGATTTGCAGTATCTGGGCTCAGCCCCTAAATTCAGGAGGAGGCAGTCGAAGAGGTCGCTCGGACAGTTTGGATAGAAGTATTGTTTGGGATAAAGATTTTGCGCCTGTTACGAATCAAGATACCTTCCGAGCTCTTCTCGTCGTTGCTTGTTCTCACAACATTACCCTAAATCACCTGAATGGGATGCTCATCGATCCTGTCATACACGATATTTGTTTGACCTTAGAGAAATAGAGGCAGGTTTGGAAAGGCTTGATGCAGGTAAATCATCTGGTCCTGACGGAATACCAAACAGATTTTTAAAGGCTTTCTGCAATGAGTTGGCACGTCCTTTGGCTTTCTGTTCAATTCATCGTTACATTCGGGATTATTCTCGTTTGTTTGGAAATTGTCTCGAGTTACTCCCATCCACAAAAAGAGATCCAGAAATATTGCAGAAAATTACAGGGATGTAGCAATATTATCTGCTTTGCCAAAATTTGTTGAGAAGTTGGTTTATCATCGGCTATATCCAGCGGTAGAGAATAGAATTTCGCCCCATCAGCACGGATTCTTCAGAAAAAGATCGGTGGTCACAAATCTTTGCAAGTTCATCACTCGCGTATTAGATTGGATGGTCAAGGGATTCCAAGTGGACTGCATCTACACCGACATGTCCAAGGCCTTTTTTGTGTAGCAGGAATCAACGAAATATCGGATGCATCAGCGCGAATTGGTATTGGAAGCAACATCCTACCTTGGATCGAGTCTTATTTGTTGAATAGACAACAGTACGTGTCTGTAAATTCTGTGTGCTCGGCACCCTTTGAAACGTCTTCCGGAGTGCCTCAAGGTAGTCACTAGGGACCTTTTGCTTTTCATTCTTCTTATTAATAATTTGCCGGACTCCCTTTCGGATGCTTTCGTATCGATTTACGCAGATGATGTGAAACTATTTTTGCCAGTAAAAAGGATAGAAGATTGTAGAAAACTTCAGAATGATTTGAATGTGTTCTCTGAGTTTATAATCAGAACCAAGCTGAAAGTAAACAATTCAAAATGCGCAGCAATATCTTTTACACGAAGCAGTACACCGATCCAGTTTACGTATCCCCTAAATGGCGCAAGAGTTACCTGTATTAAGGATTTAGGCATCAAATTGTATTCCGGATTGAGTTTCAGGGATCACATCAGGTGTGTAGTAGCAGATAGGCTTGCTTTGTCTGGAGTCGTGAGACGTTTCGCTGGAGAATTGAAGGACCCGTACACCATCAAAAGCTTATACGTTAGCTTAGTGCGATCGAGGTTCGATTTCGCGAGTACAGTTTGGAGGACCATGTACCAAACACACATAAACCGAATGGAAGCTGTTCAGAAGCGTTTCGTCAAATTTGCAGTGAGGAATCTTGCCTGGGGAGAGAGTTTACCGGAATATTAACATTTATGTTACCTGCTAGATTTGGACCTGTTAGAAAGTCGGCACCGCATAAATGATTCAACCTTTTCTCTTAATGTAGGGGAAAACTGTACAAGACGCACCAGTTAAGCATAATCGCTATTTACAGCGATACCCATCATCTATGAACCAAATTGAAAGTTCACGACGGTTCAGGGATCACATTTACATCTTATCAAAAAGAAATAATATGTTAAAAACACGATTTTGGTTATTTTTTTGTGAAAATCTTAAACAACCAGAAAACAAGCCGCGGGGTAGAACGCCAAAACTAGTGGACAGAACGCACCATACCGAATGGGTGGTGAGAAATGGAACAATGATTTTACGGAATATAGTAATTGAAATATCAAATTTTTTATTACATGTTCATCGTATTTTTGCAAACTAACCATACTTTGGCAAAAAATCATTTATTATTGATTAATTTAACAAAAATTTTGCTGTTCAAAATTAACTTTGTTATATTTTTATAGGTAAAACGCCTTCATGTATGCAACGAAATTCAATTTCTTGACTGATATCTCGGCAAACATGGCGGCAGATAATTTTTTCGAGTCAAATAATGGTGCACCTTTTTAACTCAAACAAGGACGAAATTTGTTATAATTGTGCATTCTTATCGTAATTTGGGAGTCAGCAAGTAAAAAGAAAGACATTTTGTTTTGACTTTCGGTTTTTCTCAAAAGTTAACAGCACACAAAATTTGAGCCTGAAACATGTGGTTTTACGGGCATTCTGCCCCAATTTGGATAAGATTAATTTTAGTTAAAATTTGTGGGAAGTTAGTGAAATATAATAAAATATTAATAGTCATTCAAAAATGCATACGAGTGTTATAACGAAAAGCTGCAGTTGGATCAGATAGCGCAGACTGGTTTACTATAAAACCTTATATGTTAATCATAAAAAATAACAAGTTTTAGGCAGAATTTATTAATCCTTCTGTTTCTAAGAATTAAAGTCGTTTTTGTGAACTTTTCATCTAAAAAATTATAAAAAAGCTCGTTTGCTACAATGAAAAGAAAGAAAAATACCATTCGGAGCCAAAGGATAGTGTATTTTTGAGAAAGAATGAGATGGGCCATTTTACCTCGCTGGTGCGTCTTGTACAGTTTTCCCCTAGATAGAGGCATGGTGGACTCAACGTTTTTATGTTCCCGCTTGACAGCGAACACATGCACTTTGACATTAAGGCGACGCAGGCGTTATGCGCTTGACCATCGCAGGACGAATTACAGCCGCAACGAACCAGCTTTCCGTTTTATGAGGGAGGTGAAAAATATTAACAGTGTAATAGATCTCAATTTTAGCATCCCGACAACCAAGAAGCTCTATGTGTTATATTTAAGAAATCAACTCTATGTAAGATAATTTTAAGTAGTTCGGATAACGGGATAGGCCCATATATCCTTAATAAATAAATAAATAGATGTGAAGACGGCATATATTCAAGATAAACTCGAAGAAAAGGTTTAAATCAAGCATCATCCAGAGTATGAAGAACGAGGACGCGAGCATCTAGTGTGCAAACTGAAATTAAATGCAACCTAGCATCTCGTTAATCTACCACGTAGTTTTTGTTCCAGTTTAAAAAGCGCGTTCATTTCATGGATTAGCCGCCGGCAGCCATCAATACCTTTGTCATCGATTAAGGTTGAATACACAGCTCTATGTGAAACGTGTCGAGAAGCAATATGGTTACGAAGACTACTAAGAGATTTGGGCTTTGTGCAGAAGAGTGCAACGGTAATCAACGAAGACAACCAAAGTTGTATTCAGTAGTTGAGACGGAATACTATGTAAATAAATAAATAATAAATAACCAAAGTTGTATTGCCTTTGTTCGCTCGGGAAGCAATTTCGAAGATCAAAGAACATTGAAACCAGGGAACACTTCGTGAAGAATCTCTACAAGAATGAACACGTTCAGCTTATCTACTGTTTAACGGAACTTGGAGCAACGAAGCAGAAAAAATTGTAGAAATGCTTGGATTATCATCGCCGTGGAACCTAAGAGGCTATCACCTAGGATGAGTGTTAGAAGAGACAGTAAATTGCCCCTCGTATCGTATCCGTTGGCAGCGTTATGCATAACACAAAGCAGTAAACGCGCATAACGTTTGGTGCCCGTTTTTCATCACTCAGCAGATCGTTGTGTTCATATTTTTCTCCCGTATGATGGCTGCCTAACTGTCAGGCCGTCTTCATGGATGGTTGGCTGACCAGATCTTCACATTACGGCAAATCCTCCAAAAATGTCGTGCACACTTAGCCCCTTTGCACAATCTATTCATCGACTTCAAAGCCGCATACGATACGATCGACCTTGACAAGCTATGGAAAACCATGGACGAGAATGGCTTTCCGTGATCAATGCGACGATGGACGGAATGCTGTGCTGTGTGCAGATTCGGGTGAATTGTCGAGTTCATTCAAATCGCAAAGGGGTTTCGACAAGGCGAAGGTGCATGTTCAACGTAGCGCTAGAAGGTGATATTCGACGAATGGTGGGTGAAATGCGGGGCACGATATTTGACAGATCCTGTCAACTTATCTGCTTTGCCGACGACATTAACATAGTCGGCAGATCATCTGCCGCGGTAGAGGATATTTATTGTAAACTGCAACGCGAAGCAGGAAGGTTTGTGTTGATGATTGATACGTCCAAGACGAAGTATATGCAGGCCTGTGGATTCGAGACCGACCGAGCCCGCTTGTCCAGTATACAGGTCCGGCAATTGAAGTGCTACATTGAAATAAACATATAAATTGATCGAAACAACAACTTTTAATTTCTAATTCATTCAATTTCTATTGAAAACAAATTAATTTTCCAAAATTCATTGATAAAGTTCGACTTGTTCGCCCTTGAGTTCAACCACTCGCCGCAGACGGTCGAGGAACGCATCGTATGAGGCCCGCAGGTGTTTTTGTGATATTTTATTCCATGCTGCCACGAGATGTCGCTTCAGGACCTCCACACATTCATGTTTCATAGTGCAGACTTCGGCCTCCAACATACTCCAAACAGCGAAGTCCATAAGGTTCAATGAAACCTGTAAAATGTTGCGCAATCCAAAGTTGGGTTTTCTTCGCTTTGTGAGCCGGTGCCGAGTCTTGTTGGAAAAGCCAATCCCTGGAACCAAAATGTCGACGTGCCCACGGTTCGACGACATTCGGCAGAACTAGTTCCCGATATGTATTTTGGTTGATTTTCACTCCTTCAGGGACAAAAATCAGCGGAGTCCGGCCATCACGGGTGATTCCGGCCCAAACCATCACCGAGTCGCCGGGGGGCCTTCAGCAAGTCGGCATGGCTTCGTGGTCTTTCTGGCAACCAAACTCTGTCGTTCTGCTTATTCACGAACTGCTGTACGGTGAAGAGTTTCTCGTTGGTAAACACGATATTCTTCAACCTTCCTTCCGCGGCCCTCTTCAATAGCGCTTTCGCTCTTTTTACCCGTTCTTGTTTCTGCTTCACCGTAAGTTCTTCAACCTTTTGGATCTTGTAGGGCTTGGTCTGAAGTTTATCTTTCAGGATCCGACGGAGGTTTTGATCCGATGTGTTGAGATTCTCTGCCAATTTAGTGGCACTACGATGAGGGTTTCTCTAGGGCACTTCTTGACGACCTTCACCATGGCAGGTATCACCACATAAGATCGGCGTCCCCCACCATACCGTTTTTTGGCACTTCCGGTCTCCAGGTATCTTTTAACAGTACGGTATGCAAAACTTCTACCCACACTTATATCGGACAGCTCACGAACTATGTCCTTCTGCCGTTTGCCAGCTAGGCAAACCAACAGCGCTACGTTTCTGTTCGAAATCCATTTTTCTTATCTAAGTTTGTGGCATATCGGCAAATTGAAAATCTAATTAGAGAGCAATTACGATAGACATGAAAATTGATAGGTGGAAAGGTCAAAGCTAGAGCGCTTTGGGTAGAAGAAACGAATAGATGGTGAAACTGTGAGCTTAGGGCATTGTTTTTATCGACAGCATGAAACTACTTGTACCTGAACAAGTAGCACGCATCGATAGAATTGGTTCAGCAATCAAAACAGCACTTGTGAGCGCTGCTTGTGTGATTTTTTGCCCGGTCGGACGCAATATCATGTGTTCGACCCATCTGGGCTGGTTGTGGGTAGCAATGTGGCTTCTTCGTCACTTACTACAAACAGCCAGCAGGTGCGCGGTAAAGAATCACACAAGTAGTTTCATGCTGTCGATAAAAACAATGCCCTAAGCTCACAGTTTCACCATCTATTCGTTTCTTCTACCCAAAGCGCTCTAGCTTTGACCTTTCCACCTATCAATTTTCATGTCTATCATAATTGCTCTCTAATTAGATTTTCAATTTGCCGATATGCCACAAACTTAGATAAGAATATATCCCAGCGGCGATCAAAATAAGATAACAAATCCATTTTTTTTCCGGATAACACCTGTTTACCAATGATAGCTAAGACTTAATGTAATTAAAGCGACGAGGAGTCGTTCAATACTGTTTCGTGTGCAACGAAATAATTACTGTTGAAGAAATGTAGCAGTTCAATTGCCGGACCCTGTTACATGGTCTATCTATATGGGTTTGTTGTCTATCTCGGCTCACTGGTGACGCAGACAATGACACCAGCCTTGAGATTCGGCAGCAAATGATCAAAGTAAGTCGTGCCTACTATGGTTTCCACAAGCAACTGCGGTCGAGCACTGGCACGAAGTGCAACCCGTACGTAGCGTTCTTTAGACCGATTGTTCTCTACAGGCACGAAAACTGCATATTGCTTGAGGAGGACCTGCGCACACTCGGAGTATTTGAGTGACGAGTGTTAACACGTTCGTCGCCACGTTCATTTTGGTTTTTTTTCTAGCCGGGCCCAAAAAAAATTCTTCAAGCGTCAAAATAAAGAAGGAGAGCCCCCAGATTTGCAACCTGAGGCTTAACTGGGCGGCTAAAATGAGTAAGAGAGCGTCACACGTTTTTGATGTGACGGGGCTTCCCAGGAAATACACCCGTCACATGAATATGCATCCCAGGACGACGAACGTGTTAAGAAACATCTTTGGCGGCGTGCTGGAGAACGGAGTGTGGAGGCGAAGGATGAACCAAGAGCTCGCGCGACTCTACGGCGAACCCAGTCTCCAAAAGATGGTGAATGGCTGGACGGATACGCTGGGCAGGACATGTTGCGAGAATGCCGGACAACTGCCCAGTGTTTGCTGTGAATCTGACAAGCAGGGTTGCAGCGAGCGAAGTGGTTTGACCAAGTGGAGCGTGATCTGGCGAATGTGGTATGTGTGTATGAGAAATTGGAGAACGATCGCCATGGACCGAGTTATTTGGAGGAATTATATTCATCAAGTTATGTCGGGAGACGGATAACTATGTAAATAAATAAAATAATCAACACGAAAGAGTTTCGGATTGTTCCAGGTTGTAATACAAACAAAATATTATTTAGAGAAATTAAATTCCAAAGTTGCTTTTATTTAACAGTAATATGCCCTTGATTGTGTTGAAGTCCACTTGTTTTTGGTTATTCTCGTAACGAAACAAAGATTTCGATTGTTCCGATGGCCAAACTAGCAACTTAATAGCAATTACCCACTTACATTCAATCATATGTTACATACACAAAAAACTTCATATGTACATCGATGGATGCCTTCTAACATGAGTGTATCTGTCTATTTTCTTTTTTTTTCGGGTGTACAAAAATGGTCAACATTTGTTTTTAACTTGGTATACAACACTTTTGAGGTTTTTGTTTTATTTTTAATATTTAGATTTACGCCATGATAAACACAACTAATGGATAACTCGGGTGCTTCTTACAGGCTAAATAAAGACGAAGGTAAATCCAATTTGCTATCTTTGGTTACATAGGATGTAAAGAGATTTTGTTCCTTTTGTTTTTCATTGTTAAACTTATCTTAGTCATTATTCTTCCCCAATGTGGTATCTTTAAAGTGGTATCTTATGTTAAGCGTTTAACTGTGTATAAAGTATAAGGAATAAATAATAATAATACATATGGAACAGTAAAGATCTAGGGTCTATAGATTTCAGAAGTTTTCTAACCGAGAAACAGGTAACGTTTTTCCTAAGAAAGGGCTACCGAAGCCAAATTTTGTAAAGTGAAGGACCTGTTTTCGTTTTATTGAAAATAAATTCCACGGTGAAGGATTAAACTTTTATTTCTTACCGCTTCTGAAGGATCGGTCCTGTTCTCTGACGAAGCGAGAATTTAATTTATTTTCAAGAGCATCTTCTCGCCCGACTCACACATTCCGCAAGGTCTGTTATTATGCTCCCGTAACTGGCGGTTGGGTAATTTCCTGCACTTTCTTTGTGCCCGCGGAACGTTTAGCTGCAAGGATTTTTCATTCATTTAAAAACAATTGAGAAATTTTCACCCCAGACGACAAGCAATTGGTGGAAAACGGAGATAAGACGTGCATTGAATAAATTGCTGAGGGCACGGAAAGCTGAGAATTTCTTTAAAAATCTCAAAATTAAAAAACAGTCTTTTTTTACAAATTCTTGTAAATTTTTTAATTATTTAAAATTGAAAACATCTCTTAGTAATTGGTGTAAAGAATAAATAAATATTTTTTCCTTGAGAAATTTCTCCGTTAGTTTTTTTTCCTTTTGTTAAGACCAATTTTCAGGATGATGAAAAACTATGCCCGTGGGGAATAACTTTCTTGTCCCCTGGAAGAAAATGCAGTTCAGTTTGATCCCACCAGCACAAAAAAAGTGGAACCTTGCAAAGTCAATAAACGGTTTTGCGGCTACAGAGAATAGCTAAGAACCAAGAATCGGAATGTGCAAGTTTTACCCCTCAGCGCGATCTCAAGGAAACTAATACCCCCGGAAAGTCTGTAGAAAAGCTATGGTTGAAAAAAAAGTTGACTGAATGAGATTGATTTGCTTATCTTGAACATGCAAAGTAGGATCATTAGTTAAATAATGTGAAGAAAGTCAAACCAATGATGTTTTCAAAATAATCAAGATAGTGGTAGTAGATAAATTTAATGATTGTAGTGTTTCATCAAATTGATATTAAAAACAAGCGAAAATCTACGATAGACCTAAAATCGTTCTGCATTCATATATTTTGCGTAATTCGAAGATCTAAAGAAGATTTCAAAAATCGATAAAAGTAGTTGTTTACCAACGGAGTTTTGAAAAATAAATGATTGAGTTTTTAAGTTCAACAAAGTTGCATTGCTTATTAATAATATTGAAATTTCAAGAAATAAGAGTAATATTTTCAATGTTAAAAGAATCTTCTGTTAAGCCCTTAGAACGAGCAATTTCATTTAAAGTGTGAAAACTCCCATGATTTGAATGAAGTCTAAAACTATTGTGACCGGAATTTCTTCAAACACGCAATGTTCTATCGTTTTCAGTTTTTCTTCAAACCTTAAGACAGAATGCAGAACGAGTTGGTCTATCAGCGTTTTGGAAATCACACCGAATAAGTTAGATAAAATCTCGAAAACAAAAAAAAACGTGAAAAATCAATGCTCAAACCAATCGAACAGAAACTTTCTAACCTAAACATAAACCCCGAAAATGCAGAACATGAGGCGGGGATCAATTTCGATCACTTTTACAAATCAACATTCAACGTTTAACTTTTACCCCTTTGTAGTGGAGGTGGTGATCCAGGATTGATACCTTTGCGCTTTCGGAGTGATTCCGTGGGACCTTGGGTAGGCCTCAGCAGCTGCCGGAAGTTAAACGGTCCCAGGTAAGAGTCCGCGTTTTTGTTCTTCTGGAAGATGATTGCCTGTTCAACGGAATCGAACGAATTCAACGAATTCGAGCCACTACTTCCCCCGCTTAAGCTGCTACTATTAGAACTTAGATGTCCGGAGTAGTGATGTCCGTGATGATATTGGTACTGATGATGCGGATTTCTTACGGTTCTCAAATTCGGTGTCTTTACGTCAATGTTCAAGTACTTGGAAACGTTCAAGTTCTGATACTCCTTCGAATCCAACGTCGATGCATGTGATCGGTTGTCACTTCCCTTATTCGATTCCAACTCGTCAAACGAGGTCACATGAGGACTAAAGCGATACACTCCGTTGAGCAGTTCACAAACTCCTTGACCACAACTTAGGCCACTCTCTTTCGGACCCGAAGATTTGCGTCTATGGTTCAGCAGGAAGTTTGTATCCCCAAACATTCTCATGACCGGACTCTTGCTGTCTATTTTGGTCTCTTCCGAAATGTTCTGATACTCATGATGTTCGATCATCCGTTTCTGCGGCACCTGCTGTTGAGGCTGCGGATTCGGCATCGGAGCCTTCTTCTTCGACTCCTTGCGAGACTTCTCCTCCGAATTGGATTTTTCCTTATCTTTCTTGGCCTTTTTCTCTTTCTTCTTCTTCTCCTTGTTCTCTTTCTCCTTCACCTTGGATTCACTCTTGCTAAGCTTCTTGGCCTTGGCGTGATCCCGTGCCGATCGCTGCAGCTGCTGCTGTACGTACTGTGATATCATCTCGTTGTATCGATGGCTGTTTCTGCTGACGTCGCTCGTTGGCGTGGCTCCACTACTGCTGTCGCGGTGATATTGCTGCTTGTGGGAATGGTGTGGCGATGATGGTTGCTGTTCGCTGTTCGGTGAGTAACGTAGTAGTTGAGGGGCGTTCGGATTCAGATAGCTGAAGGCGGGGATGTGACGAACTTGAGACGGTTCGTTGTGGTTGTTGGATCTGGAAAGTGAATTTGGTAGGGGTGAGTAAATGAAAAGTGTATTCAAAATTCGAAATATTTCAAAAGTTTGAAAGCAATATTTGACGGAATACCACATAAATTATCAATAGAATAATCATACTTATACACTTAGGTATTTGAAATTCAGTATAAACCCGCTTACCTCGGCTAAGTACTCCTATAGTACTATTACGGTAGCATACTTGTTTAATTATTATTACATTTTACCTTGGTAGCTGTCAGTTATTACCATAATTTTCTGTTAAAAAAGGCGTTTTTTTAAATGAATTACAGTTAAAAATAATAATGAAACGTAAATATTGATTCCATAAATACCTTTCTGATACTTTCTGGGTAGGTTTTGCTGGGTCTCGTACAAGTGCCAAAAACTAAAATAAAGTCGTAGATGTTTACTGACACCCACCTTCTAAATTTTGCGAAATAACCCAAAGTTTTATTACATAAATTTCTGATGGGCGTCTTATAGTGGGCCAGGAACCACACTTTTATGATCAAAATTGACTGCAGACCAGAGGGTTGTTTGTAGCTCTCTAGTGTCTTCCAGAAAATTACACGACTATATTTGAGCTATCCATTGATTGAGTTAAATTATTCCTGTTTTCTCCGCTAGGTGACGCCAACATCTTAATTTTACAGGATTAATAGGTAGGCACAGTTCGTTCTAAAAAATTGTTCATTACATCTTTTACATAAGTTCTGGAAAAGTAAGATTTTAGAGTCACCTTGCGCGAAAAAATAGTAGGGGAGAGTTTGGTATCATTGGCCAGTTTTTTTATTTGCTTCATAACTTCTTTATTTTAAAAAATTAAAAGTAAAAAAATAAATGGAAAGGTTTTCTACATTTTTAAGGTATATTTAGGCATTTTTTATTATTTTTTTTAAACATTAATTTTCCAAGTTATGACTGTTTCAAAACAAGTAGTTTTTTTTTAATTTTGAAAAACTGTGGGGAAACGTGGGCTACCAAATCCAAATTGACTAGATAACGTGCAAAGTTTATGAGTTTATGACTGAAAACTGAAATTTCATAATTCATTAAGTTATTTCAAAGCAATTTCAGATGAGGAAATAATAAAAAAATGTGTATGATCGAATAGTTCCTCAAACCTGGCTCGCGAACATTTCGGCAAAATTTCATATATGTATAGGATTTATGTACGTCTCTATCACATAAAAAAAGAAAGACAAAACATTTTTCATAACTCTTAATTTGGCATAAGAAAACTTTACAGATAGTAATAACGTATTTTGAGTTCTGAATGTGTATAAAAACACCTAAATATAGATGGCCTAAGACACCCCATAAAATGTGGCCCACGATTCCCCACAAGCAATGATTTGCAAATTGGTTGCGTTTGAGTGACTTATTGATGTTCCATAAAAAATTCCTTTTACATGTGAAAGATCATGAGAAAACTATGATCATTAGCGTATGAGCATACTTTTGTTATGTACTTTAGGTCTCCCACGGATGCAACTTTGTCGGGCTTGATTAATTATGTAAGTACATTTTTCTAGGCTAGTTAAAAAAAGAAGCATATAATGCGTACATAAGTCAACAACATGTAGAAAAACATGCCTACGGAAAGCGACGACGATGACAGTTGGATTGGGATTTTTATCTCAACACACAGCTGAGATATTTAGAGTGGCCCACGTTACCCCACTCTCCTCTACTTATTCAACTCAATCAATAAATAGGGCAAAAATAGTCGAGCCACTTTGTTCAAGACAACGATGAGTTATAACTAGTCCTCTGACCTGCAGGCAATTTTGACCACATAAGTGTGGTTCTTGGCCCATTGAGCGTCATTAACATCATACGAAGTTCCATTCTAGCTGTAATTGATTTTAAGTCCAACAGCGTTTAACAAAAGAGATGCTGGAGTGCTTAATCTGTTGAATTGCAAGAGTAAAAAAAGTTTTTCATTAAAATGGTGCAAAGAATCGAAAGCATAGAGTATGAGCATCAACAGTCGAACATCCAAAAAAATTATTTAAAAAATCTGATTTGGAATCAGAAATGAAAAACTAAAAAATGCCTCCCATCTGTTTGATAATGATGCAACAATTTATATTTTGATTAATGTTTGAGACCCCTTATTTCATTCAGATGGGGAGCAAGAAGGATGAAAGCGACTCTTATACAATATCGTTCATCATTGTATAGAAATTGGAAGCACGCGCATTGTCACTCTGACTTTGAACTTCCATTATTTTTAATTCTGATGACATTTTTTGATCAAATTTTCCTGTGAAAGATAGATAACCTATCTCAATAATATATCCTGAAATTTGAGCTTTATAAAGTTTGTGTGGCTTGGAATACAGTAATTCTACGGATAACGGACTTTTTGGCCTTCAATCATTTAAACTGTAATATTTGAAAAACTGTGCATCACTTGTTATTGAAAATTTGCAGAGAAATTTTTGAAACATGAAGTTAGCATGTCTGAAGTTTTTGAGAAATTCTATTGATGGGATCAAATGTTACGCGAGTTACAATATTTCATGCATGAACCTTAAAATGCAATTTCTATAGAATTTTGGACGATTCATGAGAACAAACTCTTTTCCATCTACAGGCGAAAAATGTCTGAGATATTGCAGTTTTATGGTAAAAGCCCAAAAGAAATTTGATCAAAAATATCATCAGAGTTCAAAGTTATGTAAGTTAAAAGTCGAAGTGACAGTGCGCTTGCTTCCAATTTCTTTACAATTATGGACGGTACTGTACATATGTTTATTTTATAACTGAAGAATTAAAATGTGAGATGTAACGTTATTTAGTTACAAAAATGTTTCTATTATTGTTTTTATTATTGTTGATATTCTTCAATTACTAGAATCGAAGAAATATAAAAACTGAATTATAAGTTGAATTCACTTCAGAGAATTGGCAACAACAACTACACTTGTTAACAAAATTAAAAAAAAAACCTTAACTTTGATTGAACTTTCTTGAGAATTTTGAAGAATAGAAAAAGTACTTATCTTCACTTAGATTAAAATATCTCGGACTGAATAACAATGATTTGATTTTTTTTCTGCATATTAAATGTGAATAAGTTTGTTATTGATTATGTGAACTTCATTTTTGTGTATTATCAACAGTATTGTTGATATTAGTGAATTTATGATAGAAAATTTAAAAAAACGCTATATTTTAGAAAATCTCATTACGTTTGAAAAATATATGATTTTCTACAGACCTTGAATGTAAATTCAAAAACTAAGATTTTAAGAGGTTATTATTCAAAATTGGATGAACATTGAAGAAGATATTATTACCTAAAAGTAATTACCATAATAGTAATCCTTACATTTTTTAATAATTGTGTACTCATCATAGTAAAGGAAGAAATAAAAATATCAGATCCCACTCATAAGCTTATCAGAAGGCACAGGCCAAATATCAGAAAGATCTCGCCATAGGGAGGGGTGTTCTTGAGTCTCAAGCTTGAATGGGATTTTGAGGGATTTGGCTCGGGAGGAACAAAAACAGCGTCAAATATAACTTTATTCTACATCGACCGATTGCTTTCTATGCATAATTTCCTTAATGCCTAAATTGAGACAAATATTTTACTCGAAGACTGCTATACGATTGGACTTCAACAAACAAAAATATTGCGGTTCAAAAATTTTATTTTGGCCGCAAATTTTTGTCTAACGTGCAATGAGTACTTTTAGGAAAAAACCAATCTTTCCACCGGAATAACTTTTTTATTTCATTTCCAATCCTATTGCAGTTTTTGGGTAAAATATTTTTCTTAGTTTAGATTTTTAGAAAAATACTCAAGAAATGCAGTCGCCCTATGAAGAGAAGTTATTATAAAAAAACCAATATTGTTTGTACCTCCCGAGCAAAATACTCAAAATCCTATTTGAGTCCGTTATTCAAAAATGCTAAAATTACTGTTAAGTTAGGGTTGCCACCCGCATGTCTCGCTTTTTTGTTGAATGTCCTGCTGTCCCGCTTTCTTGAAAAACTTTTACAAAGTAAACTGACTGACACCGGAAAAATCAATTTGAATTCTTTGATGAACAGAAAATCTTTCAAATCAACTTTTTCTCAAAAATAAGCAGCATTTTTTATAGCTTGTATAAGACAATACACAATAAATCTAATCATCTTAGCATTAGAGTAAGATTCTGGTTCAGTTAAGTGTTCTTGCAGCACGTAAGCCAATGTATGAAAAAAAATATTGTTAAAGTTGATAATAAATTATAGAATTATAGAGATAAACTTCTTCGCCGGAATCTTAGTTAAATTTCCAAATATTATAAACCACCTTACTTGACTCAATTGTCCAAAGTATATAAAGATGGAAATTTTCTTGATGTCTTCAAACTTTCGAACAAATTACCAAAAAAAAGTTATTATTATAAAAAATACAAAATGGTTTTAAACGATGTATCAAATCCGCCGTTCACATGAACGCCTTGAAACAATTTCTCTCGAATAACGTGTTAATTTGCGAGAAAAATTTGAAAAAAAACGGTGCATATGACAAAAATCAGAAGTCATGTAAGAAAAATTGAGCAAAATCAATTTGCGTTAAAAAAACCTTAGTTTTCTTTCTATGAACAACTTTGGCTGATGCTAAACGTAAAAGTTTGGCTACGCAATTAGGATTTTTTTTTAAATTTTCTTAAATGTTCCGCTTTTTTGTTAAATGTCCCGCTTTTTTTCTGAAAGTATCTGGCAAGCCTATATTAAGTGTATGTAACCATATCTTCTTCAATGTTCAACCGATTTTGATAAATCGAAAAAAAATCTTTGTTTTGAACTGACATCTTGAACATTTTATTTTTTAAATGTTACGATCGAGTCTAAGACTCTCGTTAGGTATAAATCTTTTTTCATAAAAAAATGCGGATTTTTTTTCTATCATAAAGTCACTAGGTAATATCAACAATACTGTTGATCATTCGAAAAAATGAAGTTGATATAATCGATAGCAAATTCATTTATTTTTTATATACAAAAAATATCAATGTTATGCAGTCCGAGATATTCGAATCTAAGTACAATTACTATTTTTATTTTTCCAAAGTTTTACATTTGGAGCATAGCTAAAAAACTGTTCAACTGAGATTTTTTTGAATGTCATTTTTGGATTCAGCGCTCAATTTCACATTAATATTGATCTTCTACTCAGTTAAAAATGCTTTAAACTAGTGTGATTTTTGTACTACATTTCGAAAATCAAATTGCAATTCAAAAAAGGTTGCAACATAAATAAATTAAATTTTTCACATGTTATTTGTTCTCTGAGAAATTATATGAAGATTTAATATGTGGTAAATAAAGCTTAGTTCTTTTAGAAATGGGACAGTTACGAATGCGTGTATCTTAAAAACCTTTCGTTTGATCTAAAAACTTTCTACGAAGAAAATGAAGGTAATTTTATGATAATTCATGAAAAAATTTGAAAAAAAAATATTATCGTTTTTTGTAAGAATAAATTCTACTTTATTCTTAGTACCTCCCATCGGCTAGCGCACACTTTTTTTAGTCATGATATTGATCAGTTTTTATAACTAATACTTCGTCTAATCTGTATTTTAGGTGGCTTCACCCTCTTCCTTCAATTTCTGCTACTTTTCGGACCAATACTTCTCTTTTAAAAGAAACTGAGGGGAATTTAGTGGATTCAGATGTTTCCAAATTAACAAATTTGATTATTTTTGAGCGTTTTTAATGGAATTTCTGCTGGCAAAATCTGGCAATAATGAAGTAAAACCATCATGAGATTAAACTTAAAGTATAATCGGTTAGTATAGATCGTAGTTTGCGAAGGGTACATAAAAGATTAATCTTTTTAGGCTTTTAAAAACAGCGAAAACCATAGTTTTCGTTTTGAATATTGTTATTTCTTTCCACAGGAGCAGAATTTTGGCAAACCACAATATTTCATAAAAAATAACCAGCAAATTCATACTTTAATATACTCGGGACTTTGCCACGAGCAGACATGGTATAGGACTCAACCGCTGGAATTTGTTTAAAATAGGGTATTTCATAGGTTTTGTCGTTCATCAGAAATCATCTGTCCCATAGCCTCAGAACCGGCTATACAGCTTACGAGCTATGGAACTAGCAAAAATTTAGTGTTTGAGGTGTGTTTGAATGACTCATTTGGAGGCAACACTTTCAGCTTATCGGAGAAAAAAAAATTGGAAATTTCATCGATCTACCCTTAGTTTTTCGCTTTTTGAAAATTAAAAATGCTGGTATGAGACTTGATTCTCTGATGGTCCTTAGCCGAAGTTGCCGATCATATGCTTCACTCCAATGCTTGATTTGAATTTTGTGGACATTTTTGACAGTATTTGCATACTTTTACACCACTCACATACAGTAATTCTTCGAATAATCAACGGTTTTTTCAGCTATCAATATGATTATGATGGATTTTGAATGAAACTGTGCAAAATTATTTTTTCCTTTTTCTCTTGCATCGTAAATATCTAAAAAACGCGTTATTTTGAAATTTTGAAAAAAATAGGTCGGATAGTACTTTTTACAGGGACCAAATTACTGCCAAAATTTTGAATGTCCGATTACTAGTAAACGAGCTATCAGCAAAAGAAAGTGTCCCATTTCTAAAAGAACTAAGCTTTAATTAAATTGAAAGAAAAACACCAAAAACATAATCACTATTACGACTGGATTTCTCTAGCAATGACAGAAATGGTTAAAAGAATTTGTCTTTGAACTGATTTGTTATTCGCATTGTCCAATTTCTTTTTAAATTGCACAACATTTTTATTATAAACCCGCTCCTTACCGATTTTACAGAACTGTTTAGTTAAAATCTTTTCCATTCATATCTGTTTGAAAGCTCAACTGTTGAAAATTTTAAGTGCATTTTTTTTAAATTTCCATACTTTTATAATTTGGTTAACAACTTTGTGTATCTATCAATATTGACAATTTGTTGTCGTAAATTTCTCCTTAGTTTGAATTCATAGCAAATAACCATTAAAAGTCAATTCGATTTAAAACATGCTTCCAGCTTTCAAAGGTTTTTGTAGCATATTATCCAGGAAGATTCTTTTTTTGATACTAGTTGTATAAATCATGGTTTACTTTTGAATCATTTCATAATTTGAAAGGATTTGAAAAAATAATATCCAACAGGGAGTTCAGTAAGATCAAATACATTTTCCAACTTTTTCTTGTGATAAAGTCGTAGCTCTCACAACACATATCTTCAAAAGCTATTTCGTACTCACATCAGACGAACTGATTGTGGCGTTCAAAAGTCCATCTGCATAATGTGTTCTATTTTTATTTGCATTTTCACACCACAAGTACTAATATAGGAAAATTTGAAAGATTTTTTTTGTCAAAATGCGTAGTCTCAGTTCACTAAATATTACTTCTTATGCTTAATTCCATATTCTTATGACCAGATCGTTTTACTTTTAGGTTTTAAATATTTTTTTGAACAGTTCTTCATATCATACATGTTGTTAGGAATAATCAAACACGGATAACATTGATATTTTGAATCCATTCCGAATCGTTATCATTTGTATAGATGTGGAATGACCATAAAAAGAGCGCGTGATTATAATTTAATCATTTTTCAATCGAATAAAAATCTTACAATTTTGAATAGTTGATTTAATATAATCGTGTATATAATTTGTATTTGAACTTATTTAAAACTCTGAAGATAATAAGAAATGAGAATTTGAAACCCTTATTACAGCTTTTAATATTATGCTGAATTGAAGGGTTCGTGTGCAAAAAAATGTGTCCCAAATTAGTTTAAAGTCTGGGAATCTGGGGGCTCAAATGGTAAATTTCGGTGTAAAATATATATTCTTAGTTTATTAGGGAGAACAAACCTTTGTATTGGGCCAACTCAAAATAATCATGTGTCGCAATCTTTGAAATATGTCCACTTTTCATAAATTTAATTTTGAACAAACTCTGGGTCCTGAAACTGTACAAAATATGCATTAGACTTTTTAAATTTGGTTTGGATTAAAAAATACACGAAAAAAAATTAAAAATGAACCAAATTTCATTAAAAATGTAAAATCGATAAGCTATTTTCTAAATTAATGTTTTTTTTGTCCGAACATCTGTTAATTAACGAAACAAAATATGTAAATAACGTGATTTTTTAAAGCTTATTCCATCAAAAGACGCGGATTTTTATATACTTTGATGAACAAAGCATGTTGTTTGTATCATTGTGTGGAGATCGCTTTACGATTCAATCCTTATTTAAAATCCCAATTAAGAATATTTTAAAAATCTGCAACTTTTGAGAGCATCGGCATTAAAAAAAAATCATATAAAGTACACATTTTAGTCAGCTGAATAATACATTTTTTAACAAAAAAATTTTTTTTTTAGAAAATAGCATGCTGGTTATCAGTTTTGATAAAAATTTGATATATGTACATTTCATTTTAACGTGTTACTTTTTATCCAAACAAAATTTGAAAAAATATAAAATATACAAATTTTGTGAAAATTTTAGAACCCAGGATATTTTTTAAAGTCAAATCTTCGAAAATTGGACTTATTTCAAAGATCGCAATTTTGGGACACTCTCGTTTACACCCATACCTCGATAGAGGACTTTTCGATTTTCGCTATATCAGCCTTCATCAATTTTGCCACGGTTTCGATATACGGCCTCAAAAAATTCGCTAGAACGACTTAAAAAATTCAACCAATACAATTCAAAATCCTTTTTTTGGAATTTAATTTATTTTCGATTGAAAAGTTCTGGAATAAAATTCTTCAAATTCATGGTTTTGATGAACTTATCATCGTTACTTATCATATATGATTTAAAAAAAATGATAAAAATTTAATGAATGTGTTACAAAATTATCAATATGGAAACCGATAGATTCGAGTTTTATATGAGCTTGTATTGAAATCATTGAAATCATACAGCATTTTTATCTACGGTCAAGTTTATTTTTTTTTTTTTTTTTAAACGAACACACACATATAGGATCTCAGTGAAACTTCATGTTTCTTTGAAGAGATCTAAATTCTACTTAAGACTAAGCGTACATCATTCAAGGATATAATGGCTAGCATTTTACTAATGCTAATACCACCAAACCACAGAAAGAGTACTATGTTTGCCGTGACCAAGACTTGATCTCATGACCTTTGGCTTAGAAGACTTGAACGCTATCCTCTAGGCCACGGTCGGCGGCTGTTTTGAACGAACAACAGTTTTGTGGAACGTTTTAAGATGTATTTCAGAACAAAAAAAATCGGAAAAATAGGAAATATAAAAAAAAACACGACGGACGTAATAACGCGAACAAATAGCGACAAATTTAAGATGAAATCATTCAATCCGTGATTGTTCAAAATGAAAATTTTTGATGGTAGAATAACAACTTAAAAGGCCTTGAAATAAATTGATCGTTGAGCGTGTACGATGAAAATAAGCCATAACAAGCGATTACTGTATTATATAAGGGACTGGAAAATGTTCTAAATTTGTGTTGGATAAATAATTTCTTTGATTGATCATAATTGCCCTCGATAGCAATACAGCACCATTTATTTTCTAGTAATATATAGGGGAGAATGAGGATACTTGATCCCTGGGGATACTTGATTCCTTAGCTATATCTCGAAACTGGAATGTCTTACAAAGATCAAATGTTCTAGAAAAATGTGCCAAAATGAGCAAAATAACAATGCTTGTAGTTTAAAATTTTTTAACAAAATAATTGTTTGAGTAATTGAACTTTATTTGAAAAATTTCACAAAATGTAACTTGAAGATCTTTTTTCATCACTTTAAAATGTTCCTTACATGGGAAAATTTTGATAAAAATATTTGTTCCAATGTATCAATCGTTCGAGCGTAAAATGATCTTAAAAATGCCATATTTTCAAAGCAATGGAAAACTCTCAACTTTTTTCTGAAAAAGTTTTCTAAAATGTTGATTATGGGTACAATTGATCCCTTAGAGTTGGGTACAATTGATCCCCCTTCCAAACGGCATATTCTTCTTCTGAATTCATCGTTATGATTGCTGATTACGAAATTACTAATATTTATCCAAAAACAAATATTTACCAAACAATTGTCTGTAGAAAAGAGCAAAAATAATTAATTTTCTCTTAGTTATAAAAAAAAGCGCCTTTAAGTATGCAATGATATTAGCGTTGAGACAAAGTTATAGAATTTTCTTCTTATGTCTGCTATACATTGTGAAATGAGAACAAACATGACCAAAATAGTTAATTAACATTCTTTTTTGGGGTTTTGTTTGATTGTTATACAAGGATTAGGGCTTCCTGAATAAAAAATCAAGTCTCCTTCAATAGGGGATCAAGTCTCCCCTAACTTCAGAAAAATCGCAATTTTTTTACTCCCACGAAAATGCTTCTAGTTCATCAACGGGTTCAAGTATCGTTCTAATTTTTGGAGCATAGAAACTTGAAGTTACAAGCTGTCAGAAAATGTCAAAGACAGCAATTTGCTAAATTTTTCCAAAAAGATATGGTGAAAATAAGAAAAGGGGATCAAGTATCCCCACTCTCCCCTACAGTTGCGTTCAAAAAAGAATGAAATCGCATGAAGCTGCGCACCCACTTCCAACTTTGACAAGCTGCCATTTCTCTCTCGGTTTATATTTTTTCATGAAAATTTCACACAATCTAGTTCAACTATTCAACTAACACTCCACAAGATTTGAAGTCTTTACAATGACGGGAAACAAAGATACAGCTATTTCCGTAAAAAAGAGAAATTTGGAACTGCTTCACTAAATTTGCTGTATCTTTGACAATTTTCATTGAAAAATTTTGAAACTTGGTCCAAAGATGTAAAAATGTTTGATCTAATACCAGGCCAAGTTTCGTCAAAATCGATGAACGTGATCAAAAATGGTGCCGGATTGAAAATGAGGTTCATAATCGCCAAGCAGACGATTTCATTCTTTTTTGGACGGATGTTTGTATGAAAAACATCGTAATCTATGTATTCTGGTTTTTTCTTTCACAAAACCAACATTTATAACAAAGAATGTTGTAAATTGATAGGAACTTCATTTTTGCTTTGTTTAGAAATAGAAATTATTCCTACAGAGCTGGTATAGAAACAAAATAGCGAATAGAATATTCGCTTTAACTGTGGATCAAATTTGTTTATCGGTGTAATTAACAGGTCATTACTGAAACTCTGTTCTTTTTATTTTGAACCATGTTGGAACATTTTCTCTTTCGAAACAAAGTACGAATGATGTTTTTAACTATTTACAACATTCTTTTTGATAAATTTTTGTTTTGTGAAAGAAAAAAACAAGAATACATGGATTACGATGTTTTCCATACAAACATCCGTCCAAAAAAGAATGAAATCGTCTGCTGGGCGATAACGAACCTCATTTTCAATCCGGCACCATTTTTGATCACGTTCATCGATTTTGACGAAACTTGGCCTGGTATTAGATCAAACATTTTTACATCTTTGGACCAAATTTCAAAATTTTTCAATGAAAATTGTCAAAGATACAGCAAATTTAGTGAAGCAGTTCCGAATTTCTCTTTTTTACGGGAATAGCTGTATCTTTGTTTCCCGTCATTGTAAAGACTTCAAATTTTGTGGAGTGTTAGTTGGATAGTTGAACTAGATTGTGTGAAATTTTCATGAAAAAATATAAACCGAGAGAGAAATGGCAGCTTGTCAAAGTTGGAAGTGGGTGCGCAGCTTCATGCGATTTCATTCTTTTTTGAACGCAACTGTAGCTACAGTAATTTTTCGATTTAATCAACGTTCAATTTATTCAATGCTCGCCATATTCACGCTCAATTTAATCACGGTTCATATTTCAATTTTATCACATTTTTTTTCAAAAGTATTAGAAACCATACAAAATCTATTGTCAGTGTTTTAAAATCAACAAAAAAAAACACGAACCGCGTTTGTACTTCGTATTTTTATGGTTCCTGGTATGGTGTATGAGTTTTAAATTGCCAGAAATTGAATTGTTGATACCTCTACTTGGATTGTTGATTCCTCTACTGGATTGAGTATTTAAGTGTCTGAAATCGTCATTTCAATTAAAAAAAACTTTAAAATTTATCCAATTCATTATCTCAAATTCACAAATGCGTTGGAATAAGGCAAATTTATAGTTCTGATTTACTTGAGCTTGGTTTTTTTTACATGGAATTGAATAGTATCATAAAAGATTATGTGAGGCCTTGTGATCCAAAGTGGTATAATTGTTTTTCGTTTTAATTTCGAGAAAAACACGCTTTTATGTTCCGAGTTGTGCAAGAAATTTTGTGCGAAACATATTTTTTAAATATTTATTTTTATCGGTGAATAGCACGTACTTGCATTTTGAACAAAAAAGTTTGAAAAAAGTAGAAAAAGTGAGTTAAATTTTGCACCGTTGTATAGGAAGCATCATTATTTTCGGTCCTAAAATTTTAGCAAATAACTGCGTCCTGTACACCGTTAAAAATGGTAGTTGATTCTAAATTTATTCTTGTTGAAAACTAACCCCTCTGTGTAATTGAAAATACGTATCAGAAGGTATATTTATGGCGCAGTTTATGCTTGATCATTTTTTCTAACTTGTTTTATTCAAATTTAAAAAAATGTTTTTTCAGTTTTCGTAAAAGGTATTAGTCACTCTCAATTGTGCACTCTACATGCTTTGGCTTTGAGGAAAAATCGAAAAATTGCTTTGTATGAGAATCGTTATGAAAATATTGAAAAAAAGAAAGCGTAGCTTTGTAACTTTTTATGGGCTAAAGCATAATTTTTTCCAACAGATTTAAAATATTTTTATAGTTTTTTTTTTTCAAAGAGTTGAAATCATTAGATGGGATTAACGATTTAAGGTTAAGGATGAACGATAAACGATTTCACTTGTAGGGAATAAAATTCTATTCATATAATATCAACTGTAGGGGAGAATGAGGATACTTGATCCCTGGGGATACTTGATTCCTTAGCTATATCTCGAAACTGGAATGTCTTACAAAGATCAAATGTTCTAGAAAAATGTGCCAAAATGAGCAAAACGACAATGCTTGTAGTTGAAAATTTTTTAACAAAATAATTGTTTGAGTAATTGAACTTTGTATGAAAAATTTCACAAAATGTAACTTGAAGATCTTTTTTCATCACTTTAAAATGTTCCTTACATGGGAAAATTATGAGAAAAATATTTGTTTCAATGTATCTATCGTTCGAGCGTAAAATGAACTTCAGAATGCCATATTTTCAAAGGAATGGAAAACTCTCAACTTTTTTCAGACAAAGTTTTCTAAAATGTTGATTATGGGTACAATTGATCCCCTAGTGTTGGGTACAATTGATCCCCCCTTCCAAACGGCATATTCTACTTCTGAATTGATCGTTATGATTGCTGATTACGAAATTACTAATATTTATCCAAAAACTAATATTTATCAAACAATTGTCTGAAGAAAAGAGCAAAAATAATAAATTTTCTCTTTATTATAAAAAATAGCGCCTTTAAATATGCAATGTTATTAGCGTTGAGACAAAGTTATAGAATTTTCTTCTTATGTCTGCTATCAATTGTGAAATGAGAACAAACATGACCAAAATAGTCAATTAACATTCTATCTTGGCGTTTTGTTTGATTTTTATACAAGGATTAGGGCTTCCTGAATAAAAGATCAAGTCTTCTTCAATAGGGGATCAAGTCTCCCCTAGCTTCAGAAAAATCGCAATTTTTTTACTCCCACGGAAATGCTTCTAGTTCATCAACGGGTTCAAGCATCGTTCTTATTTTTGGAGCATAGAAATTTGAAGTTACAAGCTGTCAGAAAATGTCAAAGACGGCGAGTTGCTAAACTTTTCCAAAAAGATATGGTGAAAATAAGAAAAGGGGATCAAGTATCCCCACTCTCCCCTACTGTGAATTTTAGCGAAATTAATTTGTCAAATTGTTATGGTATCGGTCTGTTGCAATACATTGCTGAGGTACGAGGTCCTCGAGGACATTGCCAAGATATGAGCAAACAAGCTCTCAACGCTCATTTTTTATGAATTATTACTTCCATTCGGAAGTAGTGATCCTTTCCCATACTTACTGCCTAGCAGGACACAACATAACATCAACTCAGAGTAGTGGCCATCAACGGGAAAAACAACACAGCACAACAACGCACACACATCTTAAACCGGAAAAGCGACACAATAAATCCTTACCATTTACGCTTGGGGAAAAAGGAAAAAGATTTCCCTTCTGCATTCGTTGGTTGTTGCTGCTTCTTCTTTTGATGTTGAAGTTGTTGTTGACTTTGGTTATGATAGTAGTATTGATGATTAGTGGGAGATCCCATATGGTGGTAACCTTGGCCATGCTGCAGAGCCCTCCCATTGGCCAAGGGTCTGCCTCGAGCCAACACCGGAAGTGCCAGAAAGTGTTTCCGTCCACCAGTGCGAGTCCACCAATGCGAGCCCACCAGTTTGTTATTTATTGTGGTTAGTTTTGAATGTTAGTAAAGGAACCGTTGCGGGTGTTAGGTGTCGAGAGTGCCGAGAAAAAAGGGAAAACGAATTGCTTATAAAACAAACGAATATGGTGCCGTAAAACTATAACTCCAATTATTTTATGGGTTTCTACTAGTCGGTGTTTTTGGTGTCATTTTGTTCTCTGCCAAAGATCAGATCCAGAGGACCGTTTCTGCTGTTAGTAATTATTATTACGGTTGTCGTTGATCATGTTAAACCGTTGGATGCGCTGGGCCATATTTGCACTGTCCTCGGTGGAAAACCAGTCAAACAGAGATAGCAAACACCGGGGAATATAAATTGAAATCCGATTGTTTGATTTGTGGCAGCGTGTAAAAATGAACAAAAAAAAATAGTAACTACCGGTCGACTACTAGCAAATTAAAAATTATGGTGGGAGATAAATCACATGTTGTTTTTGGCAGTTCGCTCTAACTGCGAGTTGGTTACGATTAATGTGAGAAACAGGGATGCCAAAATGAATGTATTCTGTTTCAGTTTTGCTCAGATGTTATTCCATTCCGATTGTTGATTTATTTTAGATAAGGCATGTAATGCAATGAATAGAAAATAGAAATAATTTTGCCAATCGCATGTTTTCAAGTAAACATGAAGATATTCCCTGATCCACGCCTCGAATCTGAAGTTTAAACAAAATTCAAAGGCACTATGTACGATAGGCGTGCTTTTCTTCAAACACTTTGCAAGTTGCCGTTCAAATTTTTTTGAATGAGGTTTTCTAAAAGCTTTGCATAAGACAAAAATTTCAAATGAATACTCTTATACCAGCGGTAGGCACCCTTTTGAGCCAAAAGAGCTAAGATGTGCATTTTTTTTTTTTAATTTTCAGAGTTTGAAAGAACCGCATAATCGTTTTCGTGACAAAATAAGGTACATCGACAAAACTAAGTGATTCTCAATTCTTTTACCTTGGTATGTAAAAGTGAAAAATATGAACATACCTATTTGTAGAATATTTGTGTTTTTTTTCGAACAAGACAAGATAACATTGGTTGGATGAAATCGAATAAAGTTTGTCAAACATTTAAGTTGAAAATAAAAAAAAAAACGAGTTTCACAATTTTTCTATGATTTTACTCAGTGGTCTCACCAGAATGTTAATGATAAGAAATAAGAATTGATTTCGAAAACTATCAATAAAATAATAAAATTTATGCACAATAATGGCATAGTTTATTATCACATGATTAACATTTGAATTAAAATGAAAATATATAACATCTTCAATTAAATTCCTAATCATTTGATTATTAAGGTAGATTCATTTTAAATTTATGTTTTTATAAAATGTCTTTTTCTTAAATTATGCTCATACTACTATTTCATTTGAAAATGATTAGTTGAAATTACCTTCGAGCAGGGCCATATAAAGTCATCGAGGGATCCGGGGCAATTTTTCTCGGGGGGCCCTTATAAACAATTTATTTCAAATGCCGTTTCAGAGAAAACATAATATTTTTAACTCATAAAGGATCAGGAAATGAGTTCAGTATCTTGACAGGTTATCCGGTCTTATACAAGCATGTTCAAATATTCAATTTTAGTATTTAGGAAAGTTGCGGTCCTGCCCGGTTAGCCAAAAATCTTAGGAGAAAGCCCAGTTATTACCAGATTTATTCACACTACTTGCAAAACAAAACAAAAAAATGAAGTTGAGTTATCATATTTTCTTGTGTCAAACGAAAATCTGACGAGCTTAGTATATTTCATTGAAATAACAATTATGTCCGGTGTCTTCAAACAATTATTGTTATTACATCACGTACGAATATTGCATAAGAGTTAATCTTTCTTGAAATTTCATTACAATTTATTTAATAACTCTATCATCACTCAAAATTCTCTGATTTTAAAAACATCAATTAAAGATATTTAAATGTTTATCTTTTCATGATTCATTGCTTGGTATATGCTCCATCGAAAGCATAATAAATATTTCAATCATGTCAATTGGGAAACAACATTATGATCTAAGACTTAGGATTAAATATTAATGAAAAATAAAAGAAATTCAAATTCCAGAGAGATAAAGATATAAGATTTCAAGAGTAAAATTCAAATCAAGATTTGAAAAAAGATATCAAATGAATCGTTTATTCACAATTGAGAAACAAAGTTGCAATCAGAACCAAAACAGTGATTGCAGAATTTATACATTAAATCCAAATGTTTTTTCCAATATCATATCTTTAAATTGTAAAAACGCGGATTATTTATCATTTTGTATAAGGAATAAGATTCTTATCAAATCAAATATAAAATTACATAAACTTTCGCCAAAAAGTTCTTCTGAGTATAACAAAATGTTAAAAACACAGATTTATAATTCTGGAAGGAGATACGATTGAATTTCAATTCATTTTTAGAGAATCACTCTTTGAAATTTGCAGTTCAACTAAGTGTGTATTTTTATGATCAAAAATAATTTGGGTTTGAGCTAGAAATTTTATATTGATTTCCGCTTATTTACTTAAGTAGAGAATAATTTCAAAATGAAAGTGCATCGAATCGATGGTAAAAAATTGGGTTGAACAAAATGGAAAAGATTTATCTATAATATCAAATCACAGATAAAAATTGGAATGGAAAATCAATTGGGTATTGCCGACATATCGGTACTTTTCTAAAGTTTGATTTTTTTTAAATCAATAACATATTGGGGAAAGCGTGTAGAGTTTTACGCAAGTTTCAATAAGGATCCCAAAGCTAACAATAATTTTGCATTATTCATACTCATTCTTATGATTATAAAGTGAACACTCCAGTTTGTTCGGTTTTTTTTTTATTATTCTAGCCCGTTATTTTAACTGTTGGAAAAATCGCAACAATTTTTATACATGGAAAAAAATAATCCATCTATTGATTCACTAGGAACTCCTAAAATATTATTTTTATGTAATTAGTAAGAGAAAGTGACATATTATGTGTCGTAGGCATCCCAGACCTCCCAGGTTTTTTTTTTTTTCAAAATATGGTGGACTGAACAATTGGACAAGTAAAGCAAACTATGATCTGGCTTAATACTAAAACTCAAATTTTTCTAAATTTCCTTTAGCTTTCTTTATCTAAATTGTTTTTTGGTCGGCAAGTTTCGATAAGAAATTAAATTTTGAGGTGCTTGGGGTTGGTCACTTTGTTGTAATGTTTTATCCATTTTGCTTGATTTGTTTGGATTTTATGTAAAAAATATCAAAATAAAATGCCAAGATTTTGCTAGGTTTTGAAAATAGATAAACTTACATGCCCAGCCATTAAAATGTGGAAGAAACTATGCAATTCATATTCTAGGGCCCCCCCTAGAAAACTGAAACTTTAGATATATTAGTTCATTGGAATCCTTACTAGTTTACGTTTTAATTCCAATTTTCTTATTTCAATTCTTTTTTTAAAATAATTCTAGAAAAAATGATTAAAGTAATGTTTTATTTTTCTTTCTCGAAGATCCCCATTGAGCCAGAGGGCCAAGGACAATTGCCTCTATTGACCCCCCCTCCCCTTAATCCGACCATGCCTTTGAGTATTTATGTCTGCAGAAATACAGGAACATTTCAAGATTCTTTAATGTAACCAAATAAATTAATAAATCAATTTCAATAAATGCCAATTTCCAAATGCCATTTCAATGTTACCATTAATCTTAAGGTTTGACCAAAATTTCTTGTCAATGGGTAATGATCTTCCCGAACAATAAACTGGCCTGATCATCATTTGAATAAGAATAAGGAAGATTAAAAATTTCAAATATTAAATTTCATAAACGAAAAAAATAAGAAATAAATTGAATTATTTGAAGTCCATGACTGACACCTGTGCTACACGATCATACTTGAAATTTAGTCCTTAGATTTTGTTGACAGACTTTAAACAAATACTAATAACTAAATAAATGAGAATATATGTGAATAAGTATTAGAAATGTCATTTCATAATATTTATTCATTGATTTTAAATTGATTTTTGTAAATTCTTTTGATTTCGATTATCAAGTTGGTAAGATAAATTTTTTAAGGAAATAATCGAAAAAATCTGTTGACCAGTTAAGCTTAATTAGAATAACACTTTTCATGTTTTTCAATCAATGAATATTTTTCTGATTGGATTTTTTTAATATTTTTTAAAGTCTGCTATAAAGAAAATAAAATATGAAAAAAAAACCAAATTGAAGAAATCTTTATAACAAACAGTTTAACATTAAATAGCTGATTTCAGTAATTTGTTCTTCAAACGTTTAAAAATCATGATTTCAAGCCCTGTTAATACATTATATATTTTTTTAATCACACAAAAGAAAAGAATTTACATCACTTTTTTCCGCTATTTTTTTAGTTTTTTTTTTTTAAAACCTTTTAAAATTTTGAAAGTGTTTCAACACATTTTTTTAATTTTTACATAACATATTTCAAAGAGTTGTTCATAACTTATTAATACTTGTGAACTCTATGAAAATAACATTTTATAAACAGAAAAAGCGATTATTTTAAAACAATTGACTGGAAAAAATATCAATTTCATCTTTCAATCTTTCCAAATTTCCCGAAGGGGGAAATAAATAAAGTTTGAAGTATTTTATGTAAATTTTGAAAAAAAAAATCAAATATCCTAAAGACAACGAGAATTAAAAAACGGATGGTGAATAGTTGGGAGTTGTTAAATTTTTTGTATTGTTCATTTTATTGAATTTTTCGATAAAAACAAAACTTGATTTATAGGTTTTGTGCAATGATATTTATAGTATGCAATTTTGCTGCATACAAACTTTCGGCCAATTTATTCTTATTTATTTGTTTTTATTATCCCCCCTTTCGCGATGTTCCAGCTCCGAGTGACGAAAGAAGGATTTGAAATTTGTTCCAGCTTTATTTGCAAGATAATATTGTTTTTCTAGTTTTCCACACTGTAAGTCAAATTCCTCACATACATCATAGACCAGTAATAAACTAAAAGTACTTCATGAGCCATTATTTTTATCCTTTCTAGCTCACCTTTTTTAAAACCTTTTTTAATGTGTTCAAGGGTTTGAGGTCAACAATCTTGATGCTTAAAATACAGCGTCAAAGAAAAAAGATTAAGTTCAGCATCAATAAAATTTGAGACTTTTAGTAGAGAGAGAATTTCTTGGTCATTTTACAATTTTTCGAAAGCAGAATTAAAAGGTCACTGGAAGCTGAATAGAAGGTCATTCAGACTTGTTTTGGAACTTGATAGTATCAATAAGATCTTAAATTTTAAGCTGCATTGAACGTACTTCAGATCAATGATAAGGCTTAGTAAGCTTTTCCTTACCAGTTATATGGGACTTTTGGCTGTTCGGATGGTCATTTGCCTCGAACTAAGAGACCCTGTGAAAGATCCAGTTCAACCGTAGGAGGAAACAATATTTTAAACAAATCTGTGTTCTTTCTTATTTCATCCAGACTTCCAAAAAGTCAAGAAGGTTGGAAGTAGAGATGTACCGAATAGTGACCTTTTCAACTATTCGGTTGAATACGTTATTAAATTTTTATTGAAAAAATAATCCAAAATCAATAATTCAACTTCCTTCTTTTTCTTCCATTTAAATGCCTCCTTCGTTTTTAATTCAATTATACTCAACTAGATGCTATTATCAGATGATGAAAATATTACAAATTTTTATTCCAAGTATATGTATGTCTTTCTGATTTTCAAAATGTCACCAATACCTGAAAGGACATCAGATGACTAGTCACTTCTAAAACGTTTATCACCAAAAATATCAGGTTCCTGTGTAATCTGGGACAAAGTATGCCAAGCAAATTTGAAATTGCTCATTCGATATCGATAAAGCAAGATAACTTTAAAATAGTTGTTAGAAACTACTTCTGGAGGCTTGTGAAATAGCTCAGTTGCCAAGTCAGTTGCTTCCTGAGCCGATGTCCGAAGTTCGAGCCTGATTGTAAACATAGAACATAGTTGAACCGGATAAGTTTTTCGATAACTGTCCGCCAACTGCAACGTTGATAGAAAGTCGCGAAAATCATAAAGATGGTAAAACGACTAAAATCGAAAAAAAACGACGATCTTTAACCTTAAGCGTTTTATACTTCCAACCAAACGTATCTTCACGGTCGAACAATTCAGGACGATTTTTCAAAAAAATTAAAAAAAATGTGAAAATCTGAACAAAATTTTGGCATTAACCTTAAACTTTCAAAAAAGGGAAAGAAAATTTCTTAGAACTTAAAGATTTCATTGAATCATAGCAGCAGTGTTCAAACAGCATCCAAGGATAAAAGAAAAATTTATGATTATATTTTTAATTTTTAAAAATCGTTTTCAAAAACAAAATCTTATAATTTTTAGAAGAAAATTGAGTTTTTTAAGACAAAGCAAATAATCTGTATAAACCCGAGCAAAATTCGGGAAGTTTCATCTGGGCGTTCAATTATTCGGTGAGCCGAAAGGTTTTTAGGCGGTATTTAGCGTCGAATATTCGGTACATTTCTAGAAGGAAGTTATCAATTTACAGTTAAAGCTGCCATTTGAAATTAACTTAACGATGTTGTTTTGCATGGCTTTCCTGGTATTTTCAAACGATTTTTTATACTGATTTAAAAAAAATCCAGTGTAAATGAATTCTTTTTCTTGTGCTTTCCCAAGTAACCAAAAGGCATAAAATTACTTAAAAATTAGAATCTGAAGTTCACATTTGCTTGGATAAAAGGAACTCGAGAGAAATAATCATATTGTTCCGCTTGGAACTATTTCCGAACTCTATAAGAACTTTAAATGTTCAAACCACGTATGGTTCAGGATCATTTGTACGTATTATATGCCTTGAACAAATTGGAAGGCCATGTGCTTCATTGAACCATTATTCAGCTTCCAAGTTCCATATGGCACAATTTTGAAACTCAGAATTATATGCATCTTGGGAAATGAAATAATGAACTTTTATCGAACTTCCTGGTTCGTTGAGGGACGGTTATGGAATTTCTACTTGAGAATATTCATAATATTTTTTCACATTATTCCCTAACTTTTTCAAATAATTGTTATCAGTATGGAGAACAAATTTTCAAAACTAGTAACATTAGTTCATTTTATTTCTGTAGCTGCCAATGAAAATTGTGTCCGTCGAAAACAACCAAAAAGTTTGCATCTATTCTGTATTTTTATTTACTTTTGCACAAAACAAATGGAAGGAAATCCATACACATTTTGACTATTCAGATTCTTTGGTACATAGGATTTAGCTTGACCTCCACTCATTATGTCATCCAAATTCTTTTGCGAATTGCAAATGTTCAAATTTTTTTTTCAACTGCCCCATTTTATTTTATTAATATATTTTAATTGAAATTCAGTTGTTCGATAACGATAACGATAACGATAAATGAACTTCTACATTTAATCTGTTTTGTCTAAGGGGCCGTTCACTAATTACGTAAGCACATAGGGGGGGTGGGGGGTTTCGCATTTGCTTACGATCTCTTACAAGGGGGGTAGGGGGGGTTTCCAAAAATCTTGCGTAAGAAATGTTACTTTGATAATTCGTCACAGCCATACGAAACCATAATACTCAGGTTTAATTTTTTTCTTACTTCTTATCTGTTGGATATTTTTGATGTTTTGTTATACATATATCTTTGAATGTATTTGAATTAATAAAAAAAAATGCTAGTTCTATGTCGGATTCGGCGAAACCATAACATACAGATGCGCAAGCTAAAATATCAGTGTATACAATGGTATTTTAGCTTGCTCATCTGTATCCTACATTCTATAAAATCAGGGAATCAATTCAAACCAACATGCCACCAAAAACACTAAATCACATTATTATAAAGATCGTCTCAATTGTCGCTTTTTATCAGAAAGAGAAATTTATAGAAACAAAAAGGAAAGTGGCACGTTGTTACACCACGATTTGAATCCAACGTATTTCGAAAATGTCTACATCAAGAAATAATCTTTAAAAATCAATATGAGGCGCTTTAAATAATGAATTTCTTGACAGTTTTTTCAGTGATCACTATCAACTCTACATTTTACAAACGGTTTACCAAAAAATCATAAAACTTTATCGCTTACCACTGAGATGAGTCTGAGCTTTTAGGTAAGTTGACAACGTGATTTTCGTTGAACAGTTTTGCACCAATTCTAGTAGTACACAGAAAAAATATCTGAATCCTTAACAACACTGAAATTGGAAATCTTTAATGTTACATGACATAGAACGCGATTTATTAATGTAAATTTACGGATTAAAACTAGATTGAATCCTTGACAGCACTGAATTCTAATGGCATAAATATTTCTTGACACGGAACGCGAATATTTGATGGAAATTTACATCACATATGATGTAAATAAAAAGAAGCATCACATATTATGGAATTTTCAGTGCGAATTGAGTATTACACGTCTTTAATATTTTACATGTCTTTCAAATTCCACACGCCTGTAGATGTTTACAGGCGTGTAATATTCAACTCGCACTGAAAATTCCGTCATATGTAATGTTTTTTTTATTTACATCATATGTGATGTAATTTTACAACTTTTTTCTGGTCACACAGAATTCTTAATAGCACTGAAATAGAAATTTCTTAAAATTACACGACATGGATTGTTATAGGACATTGAATTTATATTCAATGAATATTTTAAAACACTGAACGCGTAAATGTCATGTAAAAATACAGACTGTCAAAAACAGGCACACACAAATGTCAACAAAGTGTTAAGTCAAGTCGTTCACCAAATATAATATTTTATTGAAGCAGTTTTTCCGCAAGTGAGTTAATCGATCTTGCTGGTTGGTGGAGATCTTTAATGCGGATCTGGAAGTGGCTCCACGTTATTAAATTTAGGATGCGGTACTTCGGGGGAGAAAATAAAAGTACGGATGTAACTCCTGAAGACAAACAAAATTTGTGAAACAAAAAAATTTTGCCGTTTAATATTTCATGAATTATATTAATTATAGAAAGATTTTATTTTTTATTAGGAAATGAGAAAATTCCATTATTGAATCATATTAACGCTAAATTAAATAAAACATATTCCAATTGGAAAGTTTTTATTCCAGTATTCAGTGATTTTATAATTTACATCATTTTGATTTTACACGTTGCAAAATTTTACATCACTTTTATTTTACACGTTGCAAAATTTTACTGGCGTGTAATTTAAAACTAGCACTGAAAATTCCGTCATATATGATGCTTCTTTTTATTTACATCACATGTGATGTGATTTTACAGATTTTTTTCGTAGTGTGTATACAATGTTTTTTTTTAGATTTTTACGGTTTTAAAGTTAAAAACATAACAATCATAACCTTGTGCTAACCTGATCTTTCACCCTTTTTTTAATCGGAATTAAGATTATATATTGTTTATTCGATTGTGCAAATTTGTTGAAGATTATTGCTACCCCGAACATGCTATGTCTTCAACAATATTTTCTATAATCGTTTATGACATTTCATCTGTTGTTTTGTATAAATTGTGCTCTTCAAATGCAGTTATTAGGTTTACTTTTGAAAGTATTTTGCTTTGAAGCAAAGATGCCACAAAAAAACGCGCCAATTTCTCAAAGATTAAAAAACGTAAGATCTTACAAGGGGGGGGGGGGGGTTTGAAAAATCTTACTTTTTCTTACCAGGGGGGGAGGGAGGGTTAAAAATTTCCAAAATCGTGCTTACGTAATTAGTGAACGGCCCCTAATATGCTTTAATTGTGTTAATATTACTTAAATTATTTGATTTATTTTTGAAAATTGTTATTATTTGAAAGATCTGAAAAAATGTATCGGCCAAGGTTGCCGAAATCACATAAAAATCTGTAATTTCACAAAATTATGAGCAAATTTACATCACACAATCTGTGTCACAGAGCACAGAATTTGGAAAAACTCACGGATTTCACCGAAAAGATTTCCAAAATTATATTTTTTTATATTTTTACTATGTAATTCAGTGGTAATTTTGATTGATTTTACTCAACTTAAATGTTAAAAAGATCCAATTTATCATGAATATTCAATGAAATTGAAGGAAATAGCATCACAGAAAACCATCACAGAATTCTCGGGTTAAATCACAGAAAGTCAGATTTTTTTTCTCAAAAACACAGAATTTTTTTTCGGTACCCTTGGTATTGGTTGAGTTTAAGTTTTGTAAGTCATCATGATAATTCTATGACTTCTTAAGAGGTATAAAGCAAAGCGTAGCGCTACCTTATATAAACGGAACGAGCAGTTCATTCCTTTTTTTTTCACTGAATACACAATCAAATCTTAAAAAAAAGTTCATTTTTTGAAAAAAAAAAAAAATAATCTAAACAACGATTTTCAATAGGCATCCCTGTAGTTGAACTCAACGACCATTTGCAAAAACTTTCTCATCCGGAAGCAAATCATTCAACCCATTCACAAAACATAACCTCGAAAGACCACCTGAAGTCATTAGTCAAACAGAATAAAATATAGTGGCGGTAACCTATTCGCTTGCTAGAACATGTCTAACATTTAGAATTATTATGAAAATGGTCTTTTCTAGAGTTGATATTTTAGTAGATAGAAATATTTTTAAAGATTGAAGAATGTGAATTTTCCAAAAACCAACAGAAAAATGTGAAAGAAGAAAATAAAACACGTCCCCCTTCTACAAAACTATCGTTTTGTAAAAGTTAGTTGCTGTTCAACCTAGCGAAGCGAAATGCGACCCGGGTAGGTTCTTATCTTACCTGACCATCCCCTTGAACTTGTGATCCTGATGGTGGTGCGACCCAGAGGAACCGGAACCGGATCCGGACCCAGATGTCGGTTCCGACTGCCCATGGTGATGCGGAAACGCCTGGTGCCAGTTGCTGGACAATTGCTGTTTGCGCTCGTTCAGTTCCAGCTTGCGGTCACCGAGAATGTCGTTCCGATTGATGTCGATCCTTTGCTGTTGCTGCTGCTGCGGGTTCCGTTGTCTGGAAAAACCAGCGAAAAACCACACCACACATCCATGGCGCACATGGCACGGAAATGAGAAAATATGGTTCGGTGGAAGTGGAGAAAAGAATTGAATTATTTGATATGATTCATGGTTTCGGGTTTCTATTGAGGGCGGTGGATTTCTAGAAAGAAAAAAAAACCAGTCTGGCTCTCTAGGCAGAAAACACACACTCTAACACTCGGCAAGAAGATCTGGCTTCCATTTTTTCCCTCATCCAAGCATAAAATAGCAACTAAGAAGAGAAATGGGAATGTAATCTGGCCGTTCATTTCTTTTTCCCTTTCCTGCTTGAAATTTATTTTCTGGGAACATGCTTCGGTTGATACCTGGAAAGTGCTCTAGCTCGTGGATAAGCGGGTAATGGGAATGGATTTGTCATGATTAATCCACTGCAAGACGCCGGTTCTGAAACTGTTTGTTTAGAAAATATTATAAGCGAAAGGAAAGAACGCAACTCAGAGAAAATCAATTCGGTTTGTAGTGATTGATTTTCATAATTTCATAAAGAACTAAGCGAGTACATTTGCCTTAGGAAATAAACGAAACAAAGTCATGATTTGACGAGAATGAGATGGAAAGGTATCTATGATATTTACCCCTATTTTAAAGCAAAACACATTTAGTATCTAATCTAGAATTGACATTTTGAAATTAAAATTATTTATCATGTATGGGCTATCATCTCGAATTCTGAAAATAATATATTTAGAAATTTAAAGTTCTGTCAGTTTTGGGAAAAAGCAATAATTAATTAAAAATGAACTAACAAACTTATACGAAAAATAACAACAGACCCTAAATCCATTAAGAATCCTTTTGAAGACTTTTAGTAGCGAGATACATTGCTTGAAAAAAATAAAAGAAATAATTTACAATTTTAAAAATATAAAAATTTCAGACATTTATATCTTTATTTAAAACTACAAAACCAAAAGTTTTCTTAAAAATAGTAAATTCTCATACTTAAGTGAACAGTGTGAAATAAACCATAAAAAACCTTGTAATTTATTTCTCAGAATTTATGATTTATTAGAAACATTTCAACCCAAAATCAGTTTCACATATAATTAACTAATAACTCTGTTCAACCCAAATGTTCATTCTGTTCTGGATATCAGCTTCATCTATCTGAATTTGACTTTCGGTCAAAATGAACTTTCACAAAAAAATGGCCATGAATTTCAAACATCAAACAATCTGATTTGAAATTCTAAGTTTTTACCGTTGAAAACTAAAAATTATTTTTTGAAGGCGATCAAACTTCTCTGGCAAAATTATACCTAACATTGCTATCACGCCTTGAAAGTTAAATTTGGTATCATTATGTCCGAATAAAGATGGTACCGTAATCTGAGGTAAGATTGATAAATTTCTGTTAAGGCGAATGTGGTATGTTTCATATTTTTTAAACTATTACTGGACTTGTATGAAAGTAAAACATGATTGCAGAAATTCATTAGACTACTATAAATTTCATTTAAAAATCGATTTCGTCTTTGTTAAGAATTTGATGCTTTGGGGTAACATTGATCATTCTCTATTTTGATGGTTTTAACGAGTTTTCTCAGTCATAAAGGATACAAAACACCTTTATAATATTAACAAATTTGGTTTATATTATAGATCGTTTTTGATGTTTAATGTTTGATTTTTGGCTATTTCTTAGCAATGATCATTGTAAACATTTTTGAAACTTATAAAATTCCAGTACCTTTGAGGAAGACCACCAAAAATGATCGAAACATCGGGCATTTCTAAAAGAAAATTGTTTGCTCCAAATTCAAGACCAAAGAAAATAGATAAAAATGAAACATTAAATATTTACAAATGCTAGTTTATCAATTTCGAAGGAATTTCGGAACTCAAATGCTATTAATTTTAATAAATTTTTATTAATCATGAATTTTAATTAATCATGAAACTCAATTTTAATTAATCATGAAACTCAACAAAATTGAACAAAAAACTCTCGATGGCTCAAAGATACTAAATTTATAATTTTTGGTTCAGTGAATTCTGAGGGGGATTGTTTGGCAACACGGCGGTGTTAGGAGCGTTTGTTTTTCGGTGGAGTAAAAATCTTAATTTTTGCTTCGAAATGATTATTTCCGGTCACGGGTTGTTTTAAAAAGCTTATTTAAGATGTTTGTGAAGTGATTCGAGAGGTTTTCTGGAGGATTTGCATGCCTGAGGCCAGAGAATTAGCTTGTTGAAATTTTTATCACGAGGCTATGTTTATTTTCAATTCGTTGAAGTATCCCATACAGCAGGCATGTCAAACTCGTTTGATGTGCGGGCCGCATTCAAAAATTTCTATGACGTAGAGGGCCGCAGCCAAAATCAGTTAGAAAACATAACATATTAGTTTCGCGGAGATTAGATACAATACAATGGAATATAGTTATAAGAAAAATTGGAATGAAATTTTGCGCTAAATTTTTATTAAAGCTTTTAATCTTAAACATTCTTATATGATAATGCATTATATCTATTGTCCTGATGTTTGACATCTTTTCTGAGATAATAGTTTATAAATCAGGTTGAAGTTCATTTGTCACTGACACTTTCATTACTGATGACAAATTTATATCAGATAATCTCGAACGATGAGGAGTTATTGTAGCTTTCATTATGGTAAAAAACTGCTCACATCGATAGGCGCTTGCAAACATAGCTAGAATTCTGGCAACACGAAAACGGCTTTTGAATGCATCTAGAAACGATTCTAGGTGAAGTACCGTAAACTGGGGGAACTTTGATCAGCGGGGTAACTTTGATCAACATGAAATTTTTGTAGATAATCATCATTAACTAAGTATAAAGTTAAAATAACTGAAAATTGAGTTACAATTCAGCTCAATTTGGTTTGTATTAGGAGATTTTTTATATTACTTAAAATATAATTTTAAAATCTTAAAATATCTGGTTTTTTTGAAGGCTCACGAACAAACATCTCTCCTGATCAAATTTAAGCAGTTAGGAGTAAATGGGTTGTTTAATGTGAAAGTTCAACTTTTTTCTTGCTTTAGGTTAAGTTTAAGTGTTGTTTTTATGGTCATTTGATGATAATTTTTGAATACTGAAAAAAAAAAACGGTCTTTTTCCATGAAAAAGCTCGTATAGAAAAAATGGATGAAAACCCTATCAAATGATTAAGTTTGAAGAAAAAAAGAACATGGGAACAGTACGAGGACTAAGGGAATTGCGTGAAGGTAAAATTTTATTTGTTTTACAGGCCAAAAATTATTGAAAAATGTTTACATTTTTTGCCCCTAAATGTATGCAGCAACATTATCCATCTTTCGAGTATATTTGTTTTTGAAAGAAAACGTTGAAAAATTCAATTGAGTCCAAACAAAAAATAACTGTTATCGATTTTTTGAGCCACCGAAGGCTTTATACCATCAAAACAATAAATTTGAAGATGTTGAGATACGTAAAAACCGTAGTGATCAAAGTTACCCCGAAACTCGAAATCTGGTTTTGTAACAAACATTTAATTATAACCACCAATGTCGTTTGAATTTACTGCAATCAATGATCATGTTTAATACTCCTCACCTCAGTAAGGGTTTTAAAGTTTTTAGGCATTACGAAAAAGCCACTCCTTCCAAAATATTGAAAAATGAATGAAAAAAGTGATCAAAGTTCCCCCAGTTTAAGGTACGTATTTACCAAATGATGCAGCCTCATTTGATCTTTTCAGCTCTTGACACGTAAAGAAGTGCACAAAGTTTTCTTTGGAAATTTGGTTGATCCATAACCGTAACTTCGCTGGAAAGTTTTTACATCATCACAAGCATTTTTTTTTTCTTTTCCTTGAAGTTTCAAGTTCAAATCTTGCAGGTGGCCAGTGAGATCAACGACAAATGCCAAATCCTGAACCCAGTCGTCTGCTTGAAAATGTTCAATAGGTTCACTTTTCATTTCCAAAAATAATATTATTTTCTCTCGTAGCAAAAATACTCTTTTCAATATTTTGTGGCAGGAAAGCCAGCGTACTTCTGTGTAGTAGGGAACACAATCGAATTCATGTCCAATGTCTTCCAAAAATGTCGAAAATTGGCGATTTTTATGATGTTATCTTCATACTTTTTTAAACGGACAAACACTAAAACTTCCCAAAAAGTATATGGAAAATCACACAACAAAGAATCTTTGAAGCGTGCTGAATCTCGAAAGTAGCTTTTGTGCACTTATACCCCTTTGGCTCTGAGGGCCTCATATGATGTGATAGCAATTGTTTACAAAAAACTGAACTTTATTTATTGACGTCAGGTTTCAAATTTACAATCGACCTCTGAATCCGAATAGAAGTCGAAAAAATATCTGCGAAGAGCAGTTTATTGGTCAGATTATAGAAAAAGATAATTTTATGATCAGTAGCTGAAGATATTTAAAAAAAACACACAATTTTGTTTTTCATTTTACAGTATTTCAAAAACTGCTCTAATCATCATCATCATCGGATTTTTTTTAATTCAGTGAACGATATGGTACTAAAAATGACTGTCAACTTACTAATTAAAAATATTGTTAACTAGTGTTATTAAAAATGTATTCTGTTTATACTCACATATTCGGATAGGTTTGAGACAATAAGAAGACTCCAGCGGTGGGATATGTTTTTGTTCAATTCCGGTGCTACCAACACACTTACCGCAAAATTAACTGAACGTTAGACAAGTGGTCACTGAAATAAAATTATTCAGAGCTACAAATTAAATCACGAAATTTTTTTGATTATTTAGGATGTGCTTTTTTGCAATGAATAATATTGATATTCACGCTTACGTACAATCTCAATTTGAAAAATATCACAATATGTCTGTTGTTCATTCGGTAAAACAAAAATAATTGAACCAAAATACTTGGAAGATATTTATGATGTTTACGCTATGAATGTTTACACACAATCTTACACCTCAAACTGTGGTTCAGAGCAACAATGTTATGCGTGTTTTTCTCAGAGGAAATTTGAACATCGAAAAACATTTGCATTAAGTTGAAAACGTTACATTCAATTTTAGTTTTTCTTGTGACAATTTAAGACGGGCTTCGCGGGCCGCATTGACCAAGGCCGCGGGCCGCATGCGGCCCGCAAACCCCCAGTTTGACATGCCTGCCATACAGCATCAAAAGGCCTTTACAGGTCATCGAAAAAACATCGCAAGAGTTGTTCTACCGTCTTGTTGGGATAATGATTTTAGAGTGTGACGATGGGACGGATATTTTTGTTTACGTCGGGCTTCGTCGCGAGTGTAATCCAAAAAGAGATCGAGTTTTGAAGATTCAAGCTCTCGGTCACCGAGAGGTTATCGGAGGGAGTGATGAATACACAAGTACACAAGTTCTCAAGCGTCGAGCGATTGGATCTTATCGGTGATGGTGATCATGAAACGTGAACGAGACGTAGAAAATTCTGATGAAGGATGAGAGAGATCAATGCTCTTTTCATCTTATATCTTCCGGCCTGTGTGGTAAAATGCCATGAGTTTTAAAAGGACCAAAATAATTCCGAAAAAGAGTCCTGACTAAAAAGTTCGCACATCATAAATGACGGACAAAAAAAGAATTTATGAGGAGGAGTCCGGAAAGGTTTTTGATAACCTTTCGAAGCTAAGTATTTGTATTCTTTATTCATCTAAACATTGTTTCATTTAGTGCTTCTAATTGGTAAGATTCATTAGTTGTTTCACCGGCTTTAAAAAACCGTTTTTTTTTTTTATTAAGAAAATGAAACTTTATTACAAAAACTATGCTGCAACTACGTGCTACGAGTATACATAATTACGTTTCATTGATTTTTGTGAATATTTTTCAGTTTTGGATGTTTCAAAAGCTTTTTACACTCTTAACGTTCTGAAACCTGCTGAATAAATGTATATCAAACACTTTTTCATTCATATCAAACACTAAAAAATACAGCGTTTGTCGTAAATACATGATATGAAGATTGGAATCGTACCGCTATTTTGCTTATGCCTTCATAGGAAAATAAATTTTCAAATAGCAAATAATGTTATGTTGCATACATAATTATCTCGCATAATTATTGTGACTGCCAAATTTTATTCAAAAGATTGTTTTTTTTTTTAACTTCTAATACAAAAAATGGTCAAAACGCAATTTTCTATGTATAGACTAACCAGAAATAATGAATATTCATCCTCAGTGAGTTAATCAAACAATACGATTCTTTTCGGTGCGCAAAGGATCTTTTTTGAATACCTCAAAGTTTGTGTGGATAACAGAAAGTTAATAATGAAAATGTCGTAGTTATTTGTGTTCGTGACCGTAATTTAATTTAAGTCATAATGTTATGTTTTTTTTGTACATCAAAACTAGAAAAATCTTTTCATAATTTTTAGAAGGTGCATCTCTTTGTCCAAATGATGATAATCAACTAGTATTACTATATCTTGGCTTCGATCTTGGTCTTTGAGTTGAGAAGCAACAACATTGTTATCATAAAATGTTATTTCAGACAAATACTATATTTTTGATACATGTTAAAAATTATATCTTATACAGTTCATTTAAAGCTTAAATACATCGGAATAAATTTTCAGTAATACAAATTTGAACTTGTGAGCATTTCGTGTTTTATGAAATCATAGGAGTGTAGCAAAATAAAGTTTTCACGAAGGCAAGTCTTAAGTTTTATTATGCGTTTTTTCATTCTTTTCTTTTTATGAAAATCTGATTGATTCAGTGTATATAAAAACTAAGTATGTACGTTTTAAAGTTTTTTTTTTTTTTTAAATTATCAACGCTATCGAATACTTATGATTATAGACACATAGATTATTCAACATTTTAATAGCAGAAAAAATACCAAAGATACGCAAACTTTCAACTAAATATATTAAAATATGGAAGAGATCACCCGAAGTGTTTTCACTCTATCTAGTTATCATCGTTTTGTAAAAGCACACGTAGTGATTGTAGAAAATGTAGAAACATCTAAGGGAATTGAAGAATTGATAAAAATTCAAGTAAAGCAAAATAAAATATTTATTATTATGGCTTAATTAACACAGGTTTAAAAATGCATTAAAAGTTAATTGCTCACGATCATAACTTGAAGTATAAGATTTTTATGAACCTTCTGATGTATGTTATTAAAAAATATGTTTCATATCAGAGTTTTCTAGAGTTACATTAGAATGATAAAATCTAAAAACTGAAAATCTAAAATTAACTGCAAATTTAAGAGTTAAGTAATTAAAGAGAAATTTTGAAAAAAAAATCAGTATTAGATGGTCGCACTAGTCAAAAGTGTCTCCTGATCATATCCTTTTACCCATACTTCCAACAACAATTTTTTTTGCTAGGATGCAGAGGTGACCTCGGTCCTAAAGCACAGGATTATTCTTTCATCCCTTTCTTACTTTTCAAAACTATCTATTGACTACTAGGACGTGGCCGGCGCCGTTATTGACGTTCAAACAGAGAGCATAAGTTTTGTGCAGTGTGAATGAGCTGCTAATCCCAAGTACCATGCATTTGACCTCTGAACAAAATTAGGCCATCAATCACGGAGTAGCAACCATTGGCGATGTGGAATCCGTTCTACTGAGCCACGCCAGCGATCATGGAATTCGAAATGTATTAACCTTCATTAAAATTTAATTAAGCGAAAACTTCAAGAACTTTTAATCATTCATTACTAGATCATTGTACGAAACATTTCGGGTTGAATGATTTAAGGTGGATGTGAGTAGTCAATCAAGCTAAGCTAAGCTAAGCTAATTTTTGGTTCAGTGAATTCTGAGATATGCGATGCAGAATTTCAGTGTTTCTTGTTTTAGATTTCTTCGCAGTCTAAAAAAACAATATCGCAGTCCCTAATGTGTTAAGACCGAACAACGATTAAAATCGATGGATGATCAATGATGCTGCATAAATAAGTGGCTAAGTTTTTTTTTCATTACTCATAAAATTTTAACTACAAAACCGAATGAAATTTTCCTTCATACAGTTCCCTAGACCCTCGCACTATTCTCCTTTTCAAAAACATAAAAAAAAATTTCAAAAACATAAACAAATTCCCAATTTGAAAATCAACTTATAGGTTTTCAAGCGTATAAAAAATTCTAAGGTATTTTAACTTGAGACTTAGTTATTGATGATTATGAGAAAAAAAATCATGTTGATCAAAGCTACCTCGGTGATCAATGTTTGCCCGGTTTATGGTATGATAAGTTCAAATATAAACTGCTGATTGACCTTGCGCAATCATCCATAAATGTAACAGATTCAATGTAATGGTATTATTGATTTCACTTTAAATATAATCGATTCAAACTCATTTGTATGACAGATTTTAGGTATGAAGGTATAAATATAGTACATTCAACTATATTTTTATAATTGATTGCGTTTCAATCAATCGAAAAAAAAACGACGAACGAAAAGCAATGCCGGGTGCTTACTGATTCAACTGAGCCGCATACCTGTACAATAAAACGCGTGATAGAATCTCTTAGGAAAAAAACTAGTCTGCTTCTACTAGAAACTAGAATGCTTCAAATCTGTATAAACTATTTGAAGTAAATAAATTTTCAATGGTGAAATGATATATAATATTATAGTTTATAGTTAGAGCATACATCAAACTAAAGAAATATAGTTGAATGTGCATTAAATCAATTATAAAAATATAGTTCATTCAACTGTATCTATAGTTGATTGCATGAAACTTACTCTAAAAATAAAGTTGATTGAACTGTATCTATAGTTGGTTGCATAAAATCAACTATAAAAATATAGTTGAATGCACTATATCTATAATTGAACTCACTTTGTCGATCAAAGAATATAGTTGAGTCCAATATATTTATAGTTGAAGGCAAAAAAATCATAGAAGAATAATTCAATCAACTACATATATCATTGAATACATAAACGTCATTTGATAATGTACCATACATACAGTTAAATGTTTAATATTTATAATTGGTTGAGAATTAATTATAAATATAGTTGAATCAAAGTGGAATATTGTTGGAAAACTATACTTATTTCTCCATGTGCTTCGTTTTAATTAATCGAATTTATCATAAATATTGAATGTAAGTGGTATATTGTTGGAAAAATTATATTTTTTCTCCGTGGTCTTCTGTTCTCAAACTAAATTCTACACCTCGACACTAAGCTGTTGTTGCTGATATTTCGACACTTAGCTGTTATTTCATTTTGCTATCAAACGAAAGTCAATGATTCTTGTTGAAAATACTTAGATTTTTGTCATGTAAAATCAACACCGAACAATTTTTCTATTGAAAACTCCTTCTTGTATCACTTTGTTATCAAAAAAAAATTATACCTTAATGATATTTCATTTAGCTATCGTCTGAAAATCAACACAAAAAAAGCTATCGTTTAGTTGTTGATGCCTCATTTTGGTAGTATTTTGCTATCGATTTCGGCATCAAAGTCAGTGCTCAGAATTTTAACTATGCATCAAAAAACTTATTCTGCAATCCTTTTTTTTTTCAATTTAACATTCCTCAAAAGTGTAAAAATTTTCGAATTTATTTTTAGATAAGAACTATCTGACCCAATGTGCTTTTCTACCCCTTGCATGGGAAAATTAAATAGGTGCAAATGTAGGCACTTTTATTTAAATTAAATTTCAATATAATTTAAAGCGAACTACTTTTCATCGCATCTAAGCTTCTAGATGGTTTTGAGTCTAAACATAACTTTACAGTTTGAAGGTTGAAGGAGCCACCCTTAAGAAAAATAAGAGGGATTTATAATACACTAACACTAAGACACTAATTGCTTAAACACTAAGACATTGTTTTTGTTAATAAAATGTATGTTACATTGTACGTTTTGTACGAGAGCCCCCCTCCCTCCTTTTTTTTATTCGGAGGAGTTTGAAACTATTATAAATCTCGGTCTCGAAAACGGCTACACACAAAATTTTACTTTGATCGGTTCAGAAGTTTCAGAAAATTTTTCGAATTGTGTAAAATTTTTGGATATTTTGCATGGGATTCCCTCTTTTTAGGATTCAGAGGGGTTTGAAAGTATTATAGAGACCATTCTCGAAAATTTGAGATATTATGCTAAGGGTTGGTTTGAAAAATTGAGCATGGGTTTTCTTGAGACCATCTATTATAAGGTTCCAAATTTGTGTAAGGGCCCTGCAAATGGGATCATCCATATAAACAGTTAGTTATTTAATTACGTAATTGCGTTGTTATGCAACATATCGACCCAAAAAATCTAACAACCGGATCAGGCCCGTGCGAAGGACTCGTCCATGGGGGGGTTTTTCGAAATTCAAATGAAGCCAGCAATAACAACTATAATAAAAATGCACAAAAAAAGGAAATTAATTTTTAAAACCATTTTCTTATTTATTGCCATCACACAAACTCGAAAAAGTAAGAAATTTCACTGATACGATACAAAATATCAAAGTTCAAATAAATGTTGTTTCCGGTAAGTTATTAATTGATTATTTAGAATGATGATCTTTTTCTGATCTAAAAATTTCGAGTAAATTTTTTCGAAACATGAGAATCGAATACGAATCAAAAATAAAATAAAACACCAGATTTAAAAAAAAATAAAATAAATTCATCATTTGAAATGTGATTTTCGATAAGGAAAAAAATAACTATTTTAAACTTAAAAGATTTTATTCAAAACACATCGATGGCGGTAAGCGATTTGAGGATTTGCTGTAAATTTTGAAAGCACAAAGCAAATACAAACTTTGTTCATATTGCGCATTAAAATTAAGCATGCTACCTCGAATCATTTTTAAATCTTTCCATAGATTCATTAAAAAATCATGATCGATTTGAAAAAATGAATTGAAAAAGTTAAAGCTTAAAATTTCAAGCTTTGAATATTTTGTCGCTGTTAATTAAAATATTGGTTATTGAAAAGGACAAAAGCAAGAAACTAATTTTTCTTATTAAAAACTTAGATTTATCAGCTAGGTTTTTTTGTTCTTGAAATATTCTTCCAGAACTAAAAAAAATCAGAGTACTCGAAATCCAGCCATTGAATAATAATTTTGAAACTAACATTCATATCTTCATTTATTTAATCACTAGATTTCTTTTAAACAGGTTTCTTAAGGTAGGTTTTGTTATTTGAAATCCGTTTCTAAATTTCTTTGATTTTTTTGTGCAAAAAACGTAAGTTTTTATAACAGCTAATTAGAGGTTGCGTATGATGATGATTTTGGATGAACAAAATGCTGATTTTTGATGATCAAAACGCTGAAGCTGGGAAAAAACAACTGCTAACAAGCAATGAAGGGAGATAAAATAAAGGAACAAAATTCAAACAAAAAATAAAACTAAGGACAGGGACACAACCTTTTATGTTCGAAACTCGGATCAACTTCTACTGGTTCGCTAGATCGGCTAGTCATTCATCCATCCCCAGAACAGTCGCTCACACTCCCTTCCCCCCCATTTGTTTTTCATCCATTCAACCATCCATTCACTCAATCACCCCAAACTAGTATTGTAGTAGAAGGTCCAAAGGAAAAACCAGGTGAGCAGCATGGACGCTAGCAGCAGAACCAGTAGCAGGTGTAAGAACCTTTGCGAACGGAGATTCCGTTCCAGCTCGTAGAAGGGCATATCCCACGGCGAAACGTCGTCGAATTCGGTGCCCGGTGGCGTGGGCGGTCTATACGAGTAGATGGGCCCGCATTTTAAGGGAAAGATTTTTTTTGTACATTTTTATACAAGGTGCACAACGTATTTATAAGGTGTTACTGAACGGATAAGCTTCCAGAATATCATGAGCAATGTTCAAGATAAGTTCTTTTACTTGTAAAATAATCTGAAAATATATTTTTGATCTTCGGCATTACTCTATCCGACTTAACAGTTGTTCAAGCTGGTTCAAATTTTAATCTTAAATTTGTTGTGACATCAAACACTTTAAATAGATTTAAAAAAAATACTGCACTTATGAGACATTACTACTCAATTACTCATGATATCCTTAGCATGCATTTTTACAACAACATTGAATGTATAAAAATCTTTTGATTTGAAACCGCCAAACATACCTCTGGATAACCTCCTTGGTCAACTCGTGGTCACAATCCCCGGAGCTGCGCAGTGAAAACTTGGCAAACTCCCCACCGGGAACCGTTCCCAGCAATCCGGGCACCAAAACAAACCCAGGTGGCCGTTTGTAATCACTTGGAAGTTTCTCGACAGCTTCCAGCGGGACCCCGGTCTTATTGGAGCGCAGATTCTTATGCACTTCCTGGTTCAACATGTGCACATTTTGTGAGAATGATATCAGCTCCATCTGTTGGTCCTTGGTGGAGAGAGGCTTCACCGGTTGTGGGGCAGGTCCCTTCTTCCGGTTGCCACTGTCCCGGTTGCCGTTGTTTTTGCTCTTGTGAGTTCGATAGTAGCGCTGGATGATTCGAGCGGCGTCCTCCTTGGAGAAACCTTCCTTTTGCATCATCCTCTGGGCTTCAACGCGGTTTTTAGCAATACCTAAAATATATTTGGTTTTTGCTTCCAGTTCCGGAGTCATTTTCATTTTGCGAATCGTATATCCACGATAGTAGCTTTGTATGACGATTGCTGCCTTTTCGTTCTCCTTGTTGTTCATGTCCATGTGAGTCTTGTCGCTCGATTTGATCAAATCGCCATTGGACATCTGGTGAATGAGCTTGGCCTTTGCGAAAGCCTGTTTAGCTTTGTTTTGTTCTGAAATGTAAAAAAAAGATTTTTTTTATTTATAATTTTTTTTGACAAACAGTGAATTTTTGAAACTAGAAATAAATGAATTTTCAACCGTCAAAACTCATAATTGATTTTATTTCAAAAGACACTTTTGACACACGTAACTGAACCGAGAAAATCTGGGCAATATTGCCTAGAAAGCTGGCTGAGTCCGGGCATTTGATTTCAAAATTTTCAACCCAAGATCTAGGCAATATCCAAATTGGGCCAAAATCCAGGTACTTATAAATATTTCCATTCCTAATTGTGAATCAATTTTGTATAACCAATGCAGAACTACAAAGCTGATGTTGTCGCCGAAGCAGACTTAAGCCATTGAATGGATTATATGTACTAACCTATACAAAAAGATTCATGATTTGCTATTTGCTTAATCAAGAGAATGCTATTTTAAAAAGACGATGTATTCATAAAGACTGTTTCCCTCAGCTTTGGATGCCTAGATATTCGGTATACACCAGTTAGCAAATTGAGCGCTACTGATACAACCACAAATAAGACTCTACTCCAATGATGAAATTGATGAGTTCAATGGTTTAGCTACGAGGTTTTTGGTTTGAAAATGAGATACTGTTTATTCAATTTAGTTTGTCTAGTCCTTATAAGCTAACTTAGAGCTAGAGCGATTATAATATTGTCCCTTATTCTATGTGATTTTCAACTCTGAATCATTCCTTAAATTAAATCATTTTCTCGGTTACCCATCCAGAATAAACTGCCAACACTTAAGGGAAACTCATAACCACAAGCTGTGTTGGCTGAGTTTAGCGCGTCTGATGTCAACATTTGTATTGTTGTCATTACCATTGATCATCATGTATGCATAGCCCGATACAGATCTTTGATCATCAGAACCATCAGCGAAATCTGCGCCTGTGTATCCGCTGAGTAATTCCGGTTTCACGTTTCTACGGTTTACCTACGCCGTATCGGTCGCACCTCGAATGTATCGTAGAACACGCTCTCAGCGCTTCAGCTCGTTGATGTTTTGAGGTAGCTCCTCATTAATAGTAGCAGCTACGTTAGCTACGTACCGTTGAGTAGCTCCTCGAGTTCGCTGAATTCGTCTCAGCACCGGTTCTGGGTCGACGAAATTTTGTACATCATCGTCGTTCTCATCGTCTGGGAGTTCTGCACTGCTCTCATAGTATCTTTCGCCAGGTTCATCCTATTCACACTGTTACTCACAGTTTGAATGGGATCAACATGCACATCGGCTAACCGCTTGGATGTGGGTTCAGGTGATAACACTGTCGAGCGGTTGACAGTGTTTTGTTGTTCTGATACATTAACTTACCGCTCAAATGTTAATTCTGGCTCTCGAGCTTCTCGATGGATAAGAGGAGTGGCTCTACGCGGTTTTGATCAGGCTCCATCATGTTTTTTTCGGGAATTTAACAGCAAGCTGATATTCATCCCTAAGAGATTCATCATGCTGGTTTAATCGAAGACTTCGTTTCGATGGATTTCAATGGATCGACTCGATCCCTTCCAAAACCTGAACCCATTGTTTGCATTGCTCACGAAAACAAATCGTTTCGATTTAGGATCGAGTTTTTTTCCATTTTTCCTTCGGAATCTTTGCTTACGCTGGGCACCCAAAAGTCCGAAGAATAATCAGCAAGGGTTTTCGACAAAACCACATTACATACGGAGCCTTGTTAACCACTAGACCTCGTGTTGGTGACCGGTTCGTCAGGTACGCAGCGCACAAAACTGCTTCGCCCCACATAGCCTTCGGTTGCTTGCTACCATGGAGCATCGCCTTGCCTTTTTCCATCAGAGTTCGGTTGGCTCGTTTGCTGACGCCGTTCGGCTGCAGGGTGTATAGGACCGTAAATACCATCAGAACTCCTTTCTCTGAACAATGTCGTTGAAATTCGTTGCTGATGTATTCACGCCCATTGTCGCATCGCAGGATGCACAACTCTTGACTGAAATGTGCTGTAGCCATCATCGCCTCGTACTGTTTAAACCGCTTGAAGACCTCGGTCTTGTGTTTGAGCAGATACCATGAAGTGGCTATAATCTTCAATGAAGGTGACAAAATAATGGAATTTGTCGAACGTCGGCACCTCCATGTACTCAAAAAAGTTTATCCCGCTGCCTGGACTTAACTTTATCGGTAGATGTAAAGCGATCGCTCCCAAAAATTGTGGACAGCTCGACCAGAAATTTCGTTTCGTTCAAAATCGGATAAGAAACAGCAGTTAAGGATGTCGCGATATGTCCATTGACTTGGCCAACGGGGATCCTTTTCCGTGAATTCGTGGACCAGCCAAAAAACTTCACCGGTGGCTATTGACTCCTGCCCCATCGGTTCAAGTTATCCTGCCAGCCGCGGAAGCCGTCACCAGAGTATAATTAACACTGTTCGATCCACGACCGCACCGGTGCCCCCGAAATAGCTGAACCAAGAATTTTGGTTGGTGGAATTTGCTTAGTTCCCACCTTAGCTGATAACGACGAAGAGACCGTAGCTCCCTGCCGATTGTTTTGTGATGGGTCATCGATTCCGGAAAGTGTTTCTTGAGTTTCTCCACTGGGACGCAACGAACTCGGCACTTGGAAGGCCTCAAAGCCACTCGACTCAGTCGCGTTGTTTCCAGCTAGCGTCATCAGCCGTCCCAGCCCTGAGTTCGATTTGGGCAATAAAGTCCTTGAGCCTACATATCCAGGCAAGTACTCATCCCTTTCAAGAACATTATTTCTGGGTGATAATATTTAACCCGAACACAGACGCCACGCAAACTACCGCTCATTACCGCCCTCAAGTACCTCGGCCATTTCTTGGATTTCAACACCAGGACGCAGCGACGTTCGCTTTATGGAGACCCCGGAGCTCTTCGACTAAGTTTCCTGTCAGCATCTTCAGTCGTCCTGTCCCTGAGTTCGTTGGTGGCAAGGGGGTTTTCCAGTCCGCTCTCACAGGCAAGTGCCCCGTTATGATGAGAACATCTTCCTCGTGTATCCAGTTTCCGATTCATCACAGATCAAAATCTTCTTGACTCCACTACATCTACTGGGTCTCCAGCACCGGGACGCAACGTACCAGGAACTACAGAGACCTCTGAGCCCTTCGACTCAGTCGCGCCGTTTCCTGCCAGTGACAAACAGTCGTCCTGGCCCTGAGTTCGTCTGTGATGAAGGGGTTCTCCAGCCTGCGATTTCAGGCAAGTACGCTACTTTCAACTGTTCTTCTTCGCGTGATGAAATTTGTTGTTTTTCTTGTTCCAAAACGTAGCGTACCCTCCAATCCACGTGCTCCCTGGGTCACTAATCAACTGCGACAACTGAAGACGGCTAAAAACCGTGCTCTTAGAAACTTCAGCAAGCACAAGTCCCTTTGCACAAAGGAAGAATGCGTTTACGAAGTACGTCAAAAATCATCGGAAAGAATACAGGCTTCCGTTCCAAATGATTTTGAACGGCTTTACAGCAAACACCGATCTTGAAATATCCAATCTCTTTGCTGAGAAATTTTCACAACTGGATCCATTTTCTCAGAGCAACTGGATATAGCTGTAGGAAATATCGCACCTCAAGGTTCTTCCTTAAACAGTATTTCCTTCGACCCAGCCATTTTAAAGGCGACAGCAAAGCTTGAAAATTCATCATCTACGGGTCCGGACGGGATACCACTATCTTCTGGAAACGTTTCATGCACCATTTGCTAACTCCCATCAGACATATTTTTCGAGTTTGCTGGACTTCGCCATCTTTCCTTCGCTCTGGAAATAAGCTTACATGTAGATAAGAGAGATGTGAACAACTATCACGGAATATCAGCTCTGCGTGCGACAGCCAAACTTTTCGAATTGGTTGTTCTAGATCCGATTTTCTCGTCCTCAAAGCAATACTTTTCCAAAGATCAACACGGATTTTTTCCGAAACTATCTACGACAACAAATTTGCTGACTTTTACATCGTTCGTGCAAGAAAGCTTCACCATGATTGTAAATTACTTTTCAAGACAGCTCTCCGCTTGTTCAGGTGTGCCCCAAGGAAGCCACTTGATTTTGATAATTTTTGTCATCTATTTAAACGATGTACTCACTCTCTTGGACGTCCAAGACTTGCGTATGCCGACGACCTTTAATTTTTCCACACTATCAATGGCCAAGACGATATCGATCTCTTGCAAAGGCAGTTCAACACCTTTGCTCACTGGATAACACCACCTGCTTGCCTCTGAACCACAGCAAATGTGCGGTCTTTTCATTTTCTCGCAAGCAGGGTTTCGCTTCACTTCTCGGGAACGAAGCCATCGCTCGGGTGGATCATATCAACGATTTGGGCGTAATCCTAGACCATCGGGTGGAGTTCAAGACTCATACGAATTACATCGTTGATAAAGCAAGTCTTGGCTTCTTATCTCGCGTAACAAAGGAGTTCAAAGATGTGTGATGTGTTCTGCCTAAAAAGCCTGTACTGCAGCATAGTTTGCTCCACTCTTGAATATACATCTGCTGTTTGGTGCCCATTGTACCAGAACGGAGCAGAACGAATAGAGGCTATCCAGAGGCGCTTTGTACGGTATGCCCTGCGACACTTGAACTGGTTAAATCCGTTTCGCTTACCCAATTACGAAAGCCGTTGCCGCTTAATACGGTGCTCTTTTCGTTCACTGGTAACCCTTAGCAGTTGAACGCCGGGCTTCTACTGCGTCCATGATTTTTCCACGTCGGCCTTAACTTTGGGCTGGGCAACGATTCTTGTAGTGTCCCGGCTCGCTACACTCGAGGCAAATTATCTTTTCCGTCTTTTGAGCCTTCATCGCAGAGTTTGGGGCTGAACTTTGGCTTAGGAGGTCCCCTCAACTTTGGAATGTCAGCTCTGCGTCCAGGAACATTCTTTTCAGCTTCAGTATCAGTTTTGCGTTAAGGTCTGCAATCGGTAGAGCGGTCGAAGCCCATTTTATATTATTGTAGTCGTTGGTATCCGCAGAGATCAGCGCGTAGACCTATTCATCCGTCGGGATGTTCACACCTATGCTCTTAAGCTCCCGAACGATCAGATCGTATTCCTCATATAATTGACTCAACGATCTGATGTTCTTCCGATGTTTGAGGTCATGGAGCCTGTCGCGCATCGCTATCCAGGAATAGGAGCCGATGCACTGGTGGATCTTTTCCCCAATATATTCGAGGTCTCCTTCGTATATCGTTTTTGCACTTCAGGAGTGCTACCATGCGCCATTTCTTTTCTGGGGCACCTTCATCGAAATGACGCAGTCGTCTCTCTCGGGGGTTTACACCATGGTTATAAGGTTTTAAGCTACTCATCGGCGCTCAATCTTCCACTTCCATGCTGCGAAGGTTTCCTCTCGGCCGTTGAAAAGAAAGTTACGCATGCTTCTCGCAGCGTGAGAGTACCCCTCTTGGAAGACGGCCCTCCCCGGGCTAGGCGACTGGCGTAGTTGAGAGTTCCCCTCTCACGCTATCTCTTATTCCTCACCAGACGTGTCTGGTCCCATAACCTTTTGAATTCAATGGCTTGGCTTCAGCATTTTTGGCACAGAGATTTGATAAATAGGCATTGGATTTTTGCAACCTATTCTATGGGTGTAGAAATTAGTTAAGGGTGTCAGTTATTAAAGGTGCCAGAAAAAGTTAAGTTTGAGAGTATTTTTGGGTGTTTCATGAGTTAAGGATAACCAATAGAAAATAATCTCCTCCCGACTATGATTTCCTGCAATATCAACTGCAATATCAACTCGATGGAAGACAAGAAAATAAATTTAATGTCATATGAGTTAGTCTCCTTATTGTTAAGGATCGAATGATGCGTAGTATGTAAACAATCGCTTTTTTGATTCCGAAAATATCCAGGATGAATAAAACAAAAACTCACCATTATTCTTCTTCTCCCGTGCGATCCGCTCCTTCTCTAGCCTTTCCTTCTCCTGTCGCTCTTTTTCCTGCTTTTCGCGAAGCAGCTTGTTCATGCGACGCCGGGTCAACCAGCCTCGGACATGTTTCTGAAGCGTCACGGCACTAACGGCGGCCCGCTGTTTCTGTTGCCTCTCTCGCTTGAGCATTGCCTTGGCCAGCCAACGACGCACGCACGCCTGTACCAACACAATTTTGCGTACCTGAGAGGAAATGGATCGTTAAAAATCGCTTTCTTCTAAATGATGTTGTTGAAATCTTACATGTTCCTCGTACAGCTTGGACAGGTACTCGATGTGGTAGTATTTGAGGAACACCTTGGACTTTCCGAGAGCCCATCCGTCCATTTTTAGGCGCACTAAAAGTAAACGACACGACTCTCGGCTAGCGACGACGCGTTCCTCGAATCCGTACCCGAGGAAGTAGTATCTGGGAAAAGAAAAAAAATAAAGGTTGAACAATCGTTGCAATCGACTTAAAAGAACTGTGTTAAACCTCTTTAAGAATTCAGCAAACGCCAGTCTATGGCTGAAACCATGCTGACGGATACGGATCGTTTCGAGCACTCCGGTGTAGCGTAGCTGTTTGAGTACCTTGGTCGGTTCAAAGGTTTTGGCTGCCTTGGAGTCGTTGGGTTTGATGCAACGGATGAACTGAGGCGTTCCGGTGACCATCTTTTGCAGCAGATCCATCAACGAGTAACGGAAATAGGTGGATACAGTCTGTTGGGCCCTCGATTGGGAAGCCAAACCTCGGGAGTTGAACTTTTCCTGTGTTTGAACATAAATTTAGAAATTCGGTGTAAATTCTTAAGAAAACTATGCTCCCTCTTACCTTAGTATCCACCTTAATGAAGCTGGAAACATTCTGTCTCGAACCGGTGTCCTGGATGGCTGAATACAAGTTGCCGGTCTTGGTTATGGGACACTGGAACAGGAAGCGTATCATGTCGTACTGACTCTGGCGTATGAGCTGAATAATCTCAGCCGGCAGGAAGTTGCGGTTCTTCTCCAGGAATCCATCGGCCTGGTAAACTACCCGACCCGCGAAGTGGTGGATTGCAAAACATACGGCGTCCGATTTAGGACGCTGGTAAAACTTGGATTTGATGTTGTTGTGGAATTTTTCTGAAATTCAAAGGCAATGAATAAATATTATTTTTTTTGATTATTCCTAGAATAAACTTACCAATAAGTGACCGATCATTGGACCTCGGGAAGCGAGATTCTTCGTCCAGCAAAGCTAGCAAACCTAGAGGTCTGCTTAGGAGCATGTCCAGTACTGGTCGGTTATCCGCGAACTCCACTAGATCCACTGGGATTCCTTCTGCCATGTATTCCTTTTGAAAAATGGAAACAAAAAAATTGTAAATTTAAAAAAAATTGAAGAGGTCTTTTTAACCCTAGTATCAATATGGCACTATTGGAAGTTTGCGACTTGTAACTTTATTTGGCTGCATCCAAATAAAAATAAGTCTCCGGGGACCCTAATGAGTTCTTGAAATCTTTGCACCATTAGTACTATTTTTTATGTACGCACCCTGAAAGCCCGGGCAGAAAATCTTCCTAATCAAACCTTGAGTGTCAACTTGACACTTCTCGCCTAGAACAACTATATCGATTTTTACAAAATTTATAGTTTTGGAAATCTCTTAATGCAACTCAAATATGTTACTCAGATATTATCCATCTTTCAAAGTCAATGAAAAAGTGTTTAAAAAAATTACTACTAAGTGTCCCAAAAAGCTGAAGTTAGAAACTGTACGTTGCACATGAGGATGTAGGATTTTTGCTTAAATTTTTTAAGAACATGATGACAAAAACTATAAATATTATAAAATCGTTAAAAAAACAAAACAACACCCAATGCCATTACTTAATACTGATACTGATAAATTTTTTTAGAAAACTATCCCTATTTTCATTCTAATCCAGATCAGAAACTAGATCAATATTCTTATCCTGAATCTTGATTTCGAATACCAATTCTCATCCAGGATCAATAACGCTTACCTCAAATTCTTGCTAATCCTAAACTTTACTCCTGGTATCCTAAATTTTTGATTAAGAATCTGATACTAAATAATCCGAGGATCTTATCCTAGGCGTAAGCCTATCCATTACTGATTCTGGACTCGGAATTCTATATCTGGGCTCTGATCCTCATCATGAACTTTATCCTTCATCTCTGATATCATAATCTGATCCAGGATTCTGATGCTGATTCTAATCTCGAATATTCAACGCAATCCTATATTTTGAATATTTGATTCTGATTTTGAATCCTGAATCCTCAATATTGAAGGATGATCCCGGCACCTTAACGTAGATCCTTACCCTGGGATCCCAGATGATAATTCAAGATTCCAATTTCTAACTCTATCGCATTCTTGAATGGTTGGTCATAATACTAGAATTAAAATCCCGATTGAGTATTTCGGTCTTAAAATCTGATTCCGGATTTAGATCCTGGACCCTCTTCCAAATTTCTCATTCTTTCTCCTAATTTTTTTCCTAAATCTTGGACCTCGGTTGCAGCAGCCTTAAAATCTACGCTTCCCAAGTCAATTGCGCCTTTATTTGCAGGAAGGCCAAATCAAATCAAACAATCAGAAGCAGCAGCCTGTAAAATCTGCGCTTCCTAAGCCAATCCGTCTTTTTCCACCGGCAGTCCAATTCAAAACAAAAAATCCACAACAGCACCCTTAGGGGGCAGGGGGGGGGGGGGAGTAGGGTCTAACACTTTCAAAAAATCGATTTTTTTTATTTTTTTTTATTTTCTTATTGTAAAACATTTCAAGAATGTTGTGTAAAATTTTCAAGTCAATTGAAGCAAAACTGTAGAAATTATAGGCCTTTATCTCCTCCTATCTAATACTGCAAGAAATCAAGAGCAGAAACTTCAAACGCGTTTTTCTCGAAAGCACATTTTTAAAGTCCGTGGACATCGTCATTTGAAAACTACTTATCCGATTCTTTTCAATTTTAGAAAATATTTTCTACATATACAATACTAAACCCCAACGTTTTTCTTTTTTTTTTTTTTACTTTGGGGAGATTTTACAGATGGCGGATTTTTTTTCGTGAAAATCGTTGTTTTTACTTCAAACAGCCACAAAAATTTCATAAAAACTTTTTTAAGTTTAATAAAAACGTTGGGGTCCAGAAAAACATCTATTAAAAATATTTTGCTCTAATTTTTTGACTTTAGATGATTCTGTGCTGAGATACAGTGTCCACCGCAAATCCTGTTTTCTAAAAGGCATCCTCGAAAGTGCTCCGTCACCGGCTCATTTTTCAATATTTTTCTACGAAAAAATTACTAAATGTTCTTTTAACAATGCTTTGTATAATGCAAAAAAATTTGAATACATTTGATTGAACGATAGCTCTAGAAAAAAATCGTGAAAATGGTGTTTTTTTTACCCGTTAGACCCTACCCCGCCCTTAACAATCTGCGTATCCTAAGCCAATCCGTCTGTTCCGCCGAAAGGCCAAATCAAATCAATCAAACAGCAGCAGTCTTAAACGTTTGCACTTTCTGAGCCAATCCGTCTTTTTCCATCGCAAGGCTATATCAAAACAAACAATCAGCAGCAGCAGGCTCAATAATGTGTGCTTCCTAAGAAAAATTTTCTTTATCCACTGGAAGGCCCAATTCAATCAATCAATCAATCAGCAGCAGCCCTAAAAATCTGCGCTTCCTAAGAAAAATTATCTTTATCCACCGGAAGGCCAATTCAAATCAATCAATCAACAGCAGCCTTAAAAATCTGCGCTTCTTAAGCCAATCCATTTTTATCCACTGGAAGGCCCGATCAAAACAAACAATCCGTTTTTTCCACCAGAAGACTAAATCAAAACAAAAAATACACAACATCAGGTTTAAAAATCTGTGCTTCTTAAAACAATCTGGCTTTTTCCACCGGAAGCCCAAATCAAATCAAACAATCAGCAGCAGCCTTAAAAATTTGCGCATCTTAAGCCAATCCGTTTTATCCCCCGGATGGTCAAATCAAATCAAACAATAAGTAGTAGCAGCCTTAAAAAGCTGCGCTTTCTAAGCAAATCTGTCTTTTTCTACCGGAGGGCTAAATCGAATCAAACAATCAGCAGCAACAGCCATAAAAATCTGCAAGCCACTTTCGTCTTTATACACCGGAAGGCCAAATCATTACAATCAATCAACAGCATCTTTAAAAATCTTCGTTTCCTGAGCCAATCCGCTTCTCCCACCAGAAGGTTGAATTAAAACAAACAATCAGCAGCAGCTGGCTTGAAAATCTGTGCTTCTAGAGCCAATACATTTTTTTCCACCGGAAGACCAAATTTAAACAAACAATCAGCAGCAGCCTAAAAAATCTGCGCTTCCTAAACCAATCCGTCTTTACGGAAAGCAATCTGTCTTTTCCACCAGAAGGCCAAATTCAAACAAACAATCAGCAGAAGCAGCCCTAAAAATCTGCGCTTCCCACAATCCGTTTTCCCCAAAGATCGGTCCAACAGAACAAACAATCAGCAGCAGTCTAAAAAATCTGCGATTGCTAAGCCAATCCGTCTTTTCTACCGGAAGACCAAATCAAATCCAACAATCTGTAGCAGCAGCCTTTGAAATCTGCGCTTTCCAAGCCAATTCCGTTTTTATCCACCGGAAAACCAAATAAAATCAATCATTGAGCAGCAGCCTTTAAAATCTGCGCTCCTTAAGCCAATCCATCTATTTCCAAAGGAAGGTCACAACAAAAACAACAACAGGAGCAGCCTTAAAAATCTGTGATTGCAAAAACCAATCCATCTTTTCAACCGGAAAGCCAAATCAAATCCAACAATCTGTCGAAGCAGCCTTAAAAACCAGCGCAGGCTTAAAAATCTACGCTTCCTAAGCCAATCCGTCTTCCCGGAAGACCAAAATTATATCAAACAATCAGCAGCAGAAGTCTTAAAAATCTGCGCTTCTTAAGCCAATCCGCCTTTTGCCACCGGAAAGCCAAATCTCAACAAAAAATTAGAAGCAGCCTTAAAAATCTGCGCTCTTCATGCTTTTTCTCCCAATCACGCCATTGTCGTGATTTTACGATTTATACGAATCTCAGTTTAGAGCTTTACTCTGACACGTTTGTCGCCCACAAAAAAGATCAATTACTGATTTTGTTTTAGTTGTGAATGTGTTGTGTTTTCAATGTGAGTAGTATTGTGTCATGTGAAGTGAGCAACAAATAATTGCCTTTGTAGGGCTGAAATAAGCAGCAAATAATAGCCTTTATAAAGCTGAGATATTTTTGTCGCAGTGGAAAGTATTGCGTTATGTGAGCCACAAATAGTAGCTTTTGTAGGGCTGAAGTGAGCAACAAAAAGTAGCCTTTGTAGGGCTGAGGTTCGTTGTCACAACGAATTGTATTGTGTCATAGTGTCATCTGAAGTGAGCCACAAATAGTTGCATTTGTAGGGCTGAAGTGAGCAGCAAATAAAACCGTTGTTTAGCCCTTTGTAGTCGTTGTTGTTTAGGTTTGTTGTCGCAGTGAGTAGTATTGCGTCATGAGTAGTGAGCCCTAAATAGTAGCTTTTGAAGGGCTGAAGTGAGCAACAAAAAGTAGCCTTTACTTGGGATTTTGTTGATATTGTTCGGTGAAATTAATGACTATTTACTTCGTTCTTTTACGTTTCGATTTACTGTTATTTTTCAAACATCTTCAGATACTAATTTCTATTCCCCTAGTTATCCGTATGGGCTAAAGTGAGCAGCACATAATAGTCTTTGTAGGGCTAAAGTTTGTTGTCACGGTGAGTAGTATTGCGCCATCTGAAATGAGCCACAAACAGTAGCTTTTGTAGGGCTGAAGTGAGTAACAAATAGTAGCCTTTGTAGAGTTGAGGTATGTTGTCACAGTGAGTAGAATTGTGTCATGTGAAGTGAGCAACAAATAGGGCTTTGTAGGGCTAAAGTGAGCAGCACATAATAGCCTTTGTAGGGCTAAGGTTTGTTGTCACAGTGAGTAGTATTGCGTCATGTGGAATGGGCCACATATAGTAGCTTTTGTAGGGCTGAAGTGAGCAACAAAAAGTAGCCTTTGTTGAGTTGAGGTTTGTTGTCATAGTGAGAAGAATTGTGTCATGTGAAGTGAGCAACAAATAGTAGCCTTTATAGTGCTGAAGTAAGCAGCATAATAGCCTTTGTAGGGTTAAGGTTTGTTGTCACAGTGAGTAGTATTACGTTATGTGAAGTGAGCCACAAATTGTAGCTTTTGTAGGGCTGAAGTGAGCAACAAATAGAAGCCTTTGTAAAGTTGAGTTTTGTTGTCACAGTGAGTAGTATTGTGTCGTGTGAAGTGAACCACAAATAGTAGTCTTTGTAGGGCTAAGGATTGTTGTCACAGTGAATAGTGTTTTGTGCAAAATAGTTTACCCAGATTCTCAGTCAAACAACCATTACTAGTCGGACCTCTGCGTATCTCCAATACGCAGCTCCTAAAATTGCATACGCAACCATTCGAAATAAGGGGTCATTTTGATTCGCTACAAGCGTTATCAAGCTAAGTACCCCTTAAAAAGTAAATCCGCAAAAAGGAGTTCTCCCAGTCTTATTCAATAACGGGTCAAAAGTTTATGTGTGGGGCTATAAGGACCAGTGGCTAAGACTTTATAGCCTATTCTTATTTTAATTTTAAACATAACTAGAAAAATTTATCTTATTGTACAAGAATCCTACCTGTTGCTCCCAAGTAAATATATGTTGATTGAAGTAGTACTGAATCTGCTCGTTGGCGATATTGATACAAAGCTGCTCAAACGAGTTTTTCGGGAAATTCTCGAATCCAAAAATGTCTAACAGACCCACTGCAAGTTGTTCGGAGCTGAAAAAATAAAATTAATTTATTATTTTTATGGGCACTCAGTGAATTTTCATGCTTCTTTGAAGAGATCTAAATTCTTCTTAACTGCCGCAGCCCGTGGCGTGCCTTCAAGTCTTCTAAGCCAACGGTCATGAGATCAAATCCTGGTCACGGAATACATAGTACATTTTCTGTGGGTTGGTGGTGTTAGCATTTTCAAGATGCTAGCCATTATATACTCGAAAAGTTGTACAAGTTAAGTAAAAAGGATTCTTTTTGGGGAAACATCAAGTTTCTATGTATGTTTGTGTGCGTTTCAAAAGCGTTCATTTTTCACGGAAATCAAGACTAACATCTTACAAGTGCTTACTAAAACTACCAGCCCACAGAAGAGTACTATGTATGCCGTGACCGAGACCTCTAGCTGAAAAGACCTCAACGCTATCCTCTAGGCCACAATCGGCAGCTAATGATTTCATTTCAAGTATCATGATAGTAAAACTTACCTGTTGTTTGGTCTGTTGTGAACAAGCAGAAGATTGATCTGATTAACCATCCAATCGAATAGCCGGCCGTAGAGTCCTTTGGCCATGGCATCTCTTGCCGTGCAAGCTTCAGCAACGTTGTTGTGACGAGTTATGGTTTCACCACGAGTGACAACCGAATTTGAGGTTAAAGCTTCCAGTAGGTCCGCAGCCTCAACTCCCAGCAGCTTGGAAACTCGATGCATCGGAGCAACGTCAATGACCCTAGCCTTACTATCGGTGTTATCGTTAGAATCAACCTCTCCAAATTCCATGTCCCCAAGGTTCAAAATGGCCGCCAGTACCCGGTTGACCATGTCCACCTCGTCATCTCTAAAGCCGAGTACCTTGAAGCTTGCCAGCAGCTGTTTCCAACGTTCAACGTTGGTCTTGGGTAGGGTTACCGTTTCCTGAAGGTAGCGATGCGTCTTCCGGTATGAAGGATGCAAATAGTACTCTTCCAATCGCTTTTCAGCCTGGAGACCATCGTACATGTAGTAGAAAACGTGAAAATTTCCTTCGGATTCAGCCTGTTTCACCACCCGACTTTGTTCCAAGAGGTAAACAAATATACGAGCTCCATTAACTTTTCCACTGCGTGCCATCGTCAGTTCAAGGTACTTTCCGAAGCGGGAACTGTTAGAGTTGATCCCTGTTCGGGCATTGCCGAACGCTTCCATGATGGGATTAACCTGAAGGATTCGCTCTTCCAGGTTTTTGGTAACAGCTTTGCCTAGGTAAACGAGTTGCTTGAGAAGCAGATTGGCACTCTCAGTCTTTCCGGAACCACTTTCTCCGGAAATGACGATAGCTTGATTTTGTTTCTGATGTACAAGTGCTTGGTGGGCAGCATCTGCTACGGCAAAAATGTGAGGCGGATTGTCCGATCTAGTTTTGGCTGCATATTTCATCTGATGGTAAGTAGTATACAGTCCCAGATGGGCGAATGGATTCACCGCTACCAGGATGTCTCCAATATAAGTGTAGATTTGGCTGGTCTCAAAGCGTTTTTGCAACTGTTCGACGATCGTTTCCTCGGTTAAGACATCCAGTGCTGCCAAATCGTCCATATACATCTTCTGAGGCTTCGATTTGCGATCAGATTTAAGTTTACCATACTTGGTTGTTGCTTCAGCTTGCCTTGGAGCACGCCCATCGTTTCTCTGTCTCTGAATTTCACTTTTCAACTCTTGACGGACTTGTTCTACGTAAGGTCCAACGGCTTTCAGATACGGATGGGTGATCAACTCCTTAGAAAACGGTCTCTGCTCCAAATCTTTGACCAAACACTCGGATATAAAATCCGATAGCATCGCGGAGTAGTGTTCCGGATGAGCCAATCTCGGGGGTGGATTCCTAGGAATTTGGAACAACGCTCTCATTGGATGGAGTTCACAGAGCGGAGGATCACCTTCGGCCAACTCAATGGCCGTAATCCCAATTGACCACACGTCACACCTAGAATCATAGGACTGATCCAACTGTTGTTCGCAGGCTATAACTTCCGGTGCCATCCAATACGGTGTACCAACGGAAGTATTCCGTCTGGCCATGGTAGCGGCCAGGTGGGTGCTGACACCGAAGTCAACCAGTTTGACTTGTCCATTTTCGGTCAGCAAGATGTTGTGACCCTTGATGTCCCGATGCATGCAGTGGTTTTCATGGAGAAACACCAAGGCATGTACGGTTTCTCTTAGAATGTAGGCAATTTGGTTGTTGGTCAGGCGGGCACCTCGATTTCGAAGTCCTTGGACCAGATCCGTTACCGAGCCGCCGGTACATAGCTGGAAGAATATAATAAATAAGAAGAAGAATTTAATGAAAAAAATGAATAATTTTTTTTTTAAATTGATGGTAAAGTAATTGAAATTTGTTTTGAATAAATCGATCAAAAAGCAGTCAATAAAAACCCACTCCTATCTACTATGAAATAACAAGTTTATGTGAAGGATTTTTGTGTAAACATTTTTGTTAAATAAATAAATAATATAATTAAAGCTGCGCAAACTACCGTACCCTAAGTTGCAATGGGTTAACGGCTGCGGTGTGTATGTTTGTGAAAATGATGGATAAACCCATCATTTTCCTGACAGTGTCGTTACACACAATCTTGTTAAACATGGTGTCATAATATGGCCTAAATTAGAAGAGGAGCTGGACATCTTTATTTAGTTTAAATTCAGCAGTAGGTTCAAAGATGTCTATTTTTTTTTTCATGATCCATGTTGATAAGATGAATGGGAGTTGAAACACTTGCCCTCCCTTCCGCAGAACAATCGCAACATTTGGTAGTGAAAGTATCACAATTTACCATAATAAAAGTTGATACTTTCAATAGGGCATAATTCGTTTGGTTAGGTAGTTAGATGGTTTAGTCTTGTAGAATTAAAAATAGAGAAAACGTGTGAAAAGTATTACGATGTTAGGTAAAGGTTATGGTATTCGCCTCCCCAATGCTCTAGTAAGTGTGTATTTGCGGTTTATGAATTTCGTTGGCTTATTCTTAAATCAAGCATTTTACAAGAACTAGAGGCTCATTGGATGGGAATGCTGTTGTTGAAAATGTTATATTTCATTTGGTAAGACGTTTTTTTGCTTTTTATTTAATTATTCATTTTTAGCAAATCTTTACGTTTTTCGGTTTAGTTTGAAATTCATCTATGGAAGTATATATTAGAATGTACGGTTTTGAAGAATAACAATGAGTAGGTAGTCCTAATTACTGATATCGGGCATTTTACAATAGGCATGCGGTATATTTTAATAGAACCCCTATGTAGATTTTTTTTAAATTATGATGGATTTTAACATTCAACTATGTGAGGTAGGTAGGGTAGGGCGTTGCTCAAACGGTAAGATGTGCTCTTATATCCATATTCTGGTAAATTTTCATGATTTTGTGATGTTGTGATAGGAATAAGGTAGCTTACTTCTACTATTAATTTGAGCTAGAATTTTTATTAGTTTGAAATAGGCTTGCTCCAAAAAGCAAAACAAACTCTCACATCCATATTTTGGTAAAATAGTATGATTAGCAATGAAATAGAAAAACTCTAAAAAGAAAAACAAAAATTTCAAAATTTAGAAAATGAAAGGCAAAAAATTAGGGAAAAACAGCAAATAACACTTCAATTACTTCATGCAAGAACTAATTCCTTCCTTTATATTTCTCTTTCCTCTCCTTTTCTCTTTCTTTTATTTTCATATACCCCTGCGCATACGATTCGGAGTCATATGATGACTGGACCCCGAGACAACTATCACGAAACCCATCACACATACCAGTGGAATTGGGGCGGAGACACGAAGCAGACGCTCAACAGACGACGACGAAGGAAGGAAAAACATATAAGATAAGTTAAAATGATTCCTTTAATAACACAAAAATTAAATGTAGTTAGATGCGTGGGGAGTATGTAGAGGCCAGTCTCGAACCCGCCCATGTCCTTCCTCCAACTGGTATCGGGAGGGGTTGGTTTATTATCTTGAACTGCATTTTATCCATATTCCATGGATATAATGAAGTGCTTGATGGTTTAACCAACGTCTCAAGATCGCTTACTATTCTACGCTGCCTTCTCTAAACTTTAAATTTTCTTTTCCAAACTATTCTAATTTTCATTTCCAGCGTCAGCTCCCCGAGCTATTTAAACGTCATGAAAAAAAAAAAAAAAATATAATTAAAGCTGCGCAAACTAAGATCAATTGTATGTATGGTAGCCACGGTTGTACCACAGTTGTGGTTAAGGCTTCATCAACAAGTCACCGTAAGTTACCATATATCCAGTTAATAACTGCTGGATGAGACGTTCAAGGGAATGGATTCGGAAGTAGAGTAACTTACGATATCCGAAGGGTTGGAATCGATTAGTCTCGAGAAGTTATTGCCGAATATACAACTAACTAACAATGCAAGTCTCTGTAGTCCCCGCCCCCAAGATTTGTTTTTAGAAGAGCGCATCAAACAGCAGGAGAACTTAATACGAATAGTACTGCTGAGCAAACTCAGATCAGTTGTTGCATTAAGTTTTCAATAGTTTTAAAGGTTTTCCAACTTAATTAACAAAATCACTAAATTTTGCAATAACTACAAACAAGATATATTTATTAATTTTAGAATTTTATAAGGATTTCGGTAGCTAAGCTTTAATGATCAATATGAATGATGAACTTTTTGTATAACAGCATTCAAATACTAATATCTCTTTAAACTTATTTTATTGATAACGTATTTTTTGAGCCATTAACATAAAGTTGCCAAAATTTTTAAGCACAGATCCTGGCCGGACAAATCCAGGCTATGTGATCCGAATACATGACAAAATCCGAGTACTTAATTTAAAATAGTCGATCAAAAAACCCGGGCAATATAAAGGTAAATTTGGTCAAAACTCAAAAGTTACTCCACAAAAATCAAGAAAAAAATTTGATAAAAATACTTTATCATCAAAATTTAAAATCATATTTTAAATTCGAATTTAGGCTTTCAATAAACGACTCATTATTATTTTGATAAAACTTGCTCAAGAAATTTCATGTATAATAAATTTTTACAACAGTTTTTTTTTTGATTCGGCAAATAAAATGAATAAATCCGGTCAAAATCCAAGCTTTTTGCAATGATATATGGGCAACCGGGCAAACCTCAGCAAACAGTTTTGTAGATACATTCTTATGCTGTTTTGATATACGTTCCATATACTTTATAAAATGATCTAATAAATGTTGAAAAAACAGCATTTTCCTACCAAAGTAGAGGCAAATTACATACATAAATTTCCTTTTTTTGTGTTCTAAAACGACAAAAACTACATTAATTGAGCAATAACCGACAACTTATTTGTACCTATCGGAAAAATGCAAGGAAGCATAAGATTTTTCTCTCACCATCAAATCGTTGCCTGTTACAATATTTTCTGGTTTTCTCAATTCTCATCTGATTTTTTACCATCTGGATGCACTGCTGGTTGCAAAGAGAACATGGCGATGATTTTCTCACTTGAAGGTCTTTGCAGTTGGAATTGCGATTCGCAACACCATGATAAACGACTTAACCCTTCATTTCATGATTTTTTCTTTTCCCTTAAAAATCATTTAAAACAATTGGAAATGGCGTGTTCAACATGAAAAAAAAATTAAAACAAAATATGATTTTTCACTTTTTCCATACATTAATTGTGGCAAATTTGTTACTTTATGAAACGAAGGGTTAAGCTACCATTTGTGATACGATTTCATGTTTGCTGGGACCCGAATTGAATCAGACAATCTGGCAAGCTTACGTTAATATTAGGTTACCAGATATTTTTCAGCACATATCCGATCTGGAAAATCCGGGCTATTTTTATTTAAAAAACTGGCAAAATCTAGGCTTTTAATTCCAAAATGTCGATCAAAACTTCGGGCAATATCCAGGCAAATTTGATCCGAATCCAGGAATTACTCAACACAAGTCAGGAAAAAAACGTGAAAAAAAATTTTTGTTCATCAGCAGTTTTTAGATCGTATTTTACGCTTTCAAAAAACTTCTCATGGTTATTTTTATAAAACTTGTTCAAAAAGTTTCATTTGAAACGCATAAATATACAAATTTACAACACAATTTGTTTTTTTTTTGTTTGTTTTGGCAAACAAAGTGAATAAATCTGGGCAAAATCCGGGCATTTTTAACTGAAATGCGGACAACCGGGCCGGGCCGGACTTTTGTCAAGTTTTGTGTTGAATATCCTTGCAAATCCGGATAAAACCGGGCAATCTGGCAAACTTACGTTACTACTTTTGGCACCTTTTTGTCACTTGCATTTTTTGTGTCTTTACTATAGAGATTTTAGACTACGACTTGCACTTTTTTTCAACTAAAGGATAAAATATTGCTTTCAAATGTAGTGGTTTGTATTGTAAAACAAATTTAGGATATGTATTTTAAAATACGAAAAAATGCTCCCAGTTCTGAAAAAAAGTAAACCAAAGATTTTCCAAAAAATAAACAAAAACAAATCCTTTAAAACCCTTACTGCCTTACTGTTTGAATCAAGGAAGCGTCTAGAACAAGTTTCCGTTTATTGAGTTAACATTATATGCCTGTTACAAAGAAGTTAATGCAAAAAAAAATCATTTATTCTGCAGTTTCAGAAATGAAATATTTTTTTCTACAAAGTTTCTTTCATTGAAATACATTGTAATAAACTTCAATTTAACTTCTCCTAAAAATGGTTTGAAGTTTTTCTGAATAAAAAGGTTTTATCCGTATTAAAATAGGGGAAACGACAATTTTTGTTAAATGTGCCATTTTGATACATTTACAAAGATATGGAAGATAGAAATTTCCTACTTTGATCCTACTGCTCCTGCTTTGGTACTGAACAAGTACCCTTTAATGAACTTAGATTTTATATGGCAGTGTAAGGTTAAATTTCTCGAAAAAACATCAAAGCCTAAGTAAATATTTGAATTTCAATTTGAAAAAAAAATACTTGGAACTAATATTATGGATTTCGATTCAAACGATTTAAATAAACATCATAATTTCTTTAATGAAAGTCTCAAACTTTTTCCTCATCAGCTCATTTTTTAACCAGCATAATAGTTAAAAGATTTTTTCTTATTTTTAAAGCTGACAAAAAATGTTGGAAATGCTAAAGAAATTGCTCAAGAGTTATGCCCTTATGAAAATTTGAACCTAAATTAATTTGTTAGTATTGAGAAATATGATGTCAGATTTTAAATATGAAATATCATTGTGAAAAGTGTTTTATTTTGGGACCCTCTTCTTGTTTTCCGCGTTTTTCAATGATTATTATTTGTTTTAGGGAAAATGCAGTTCAAATTCATCACAGCAATGCATTGCAATGGTAGTTTCCCTTTAAATTTAGACATGACCTGATAAATAATGCGATTATTCTTAATCCATCTGATTTCTCTAAATGCTTCCCACTAATTGAGCTGTCTGATCTACCACTAAAGAGAAGGTGCTGTTTTTAAAACGTTATTTAATTAAAATTTGAATAATTTTATTAAAATTACTATTTATGGCAAATAGCGGAATGATAGAATAAAGAAAGAATATTTAAGAGTTCATTATTTGCATGGGAGTGTCTTAAAGCTCTGCAAACGAAATGAGCTATTTTCGATTTTCGGCATTTTAGGACCAAAGTAGGTTCTATGTTCAAAATAGAAGCACTCAAAATCCGTCATCTTGCCCATTCAACAGCTGCCTGTGCAGAGGATCCGTCCATGGGAAGGGATTTCGAAATTCAAATTTAATTCGATATTTTAACAACACTAAAAATGCACAATAAATAAGGGAATTGATTCCTCAAACCATTTTCTTACTTATGACCACAGCCTGAGGAACGGGTGGGGGGAGGGATTGAGATTCAAACAGAATCCCCCCCCCCTTCTCCACCATGAGGGTTAAAAAAGGCCAAGCGAAATGTTCTTGTCTAATCTCAACATTTCAAAGAACTAATCAAATAATTCAGGAGTTGAAAACTCGACTCAGAATTTAAGCCAAAATTTCGAAATCTTATCCTCGGTCCAGGTTGTCAGATTGCCAGGATTCAGTCATTTTATTTAAAAAAAAGGCATTAGAAATATATTTTTGCGTCCAAAATAGCATTTTTAGAGGAGATTTAATCAAACCAACTCAATGTATGATTCAGAATTGACTGATGTGTTTCGATAAAAAAATATTAAATTCTCAAACTGATTTTGATTGTTTTTGAAAAAAAAAATCCTTGATATTGTGCAAATTTGGGAAGAATTTGAAATACCTTTCAAGGTTTAATGATTAAAAAACGGAGTTAGTCCGGCCTGGTGTCTGGAGTCTTGCGGAAATATATTCAAGAAGATTAAGTTAGAATTATTTATGTGGCTCCAAGTATGGAAACAAAAATTTTAAATCGATGGCTAAGATCAGATTTTGGTTTCTGCATATAATTTTTTTTTTGATTTTTTTGGTTTGGATTATAGTTATGAAAAATTGATTAGAATATTGGTTTTTTATTTTAAACAAAATTAAATGCATTTGCAACATTCGAAAATAATGTTGGAATATGAAAAGAAGATATTTAAATTAACAATCCATTTTCAAGATTTGGATTTATGGAATTCGAAATTGGAAAAAATTAAAACAAAAATCTGTTTTTTTAGATTTGGATTGCAAATTTAAACTTTTAAATTTGTATGCAGAATTGAGATTTTAGAAAGTTTCGTGAAGGTTAACCAAAATTGAAAAATCTGAAACAGTTCCATTATTCGCAAGTTTCATTCAGATTCAACTTAAACTATGAATAAATATGCTAAGGAAGAAATTGAAAATCGAAAAAAATCGGAATTCAAATAAAAGAGTTCAAGTTAGGGGTTCTGGTCGAAATTTCGATTTTTGTTTTAAAATAAATCGGTAGGAATTATTATCTCATTCGATAGAGACGAACCAGCCAAAGGCTATAAGTCTCTCTAAAAAAGACACACAAAAAATTGCATTAGAAAAATGCTTTCAATTTTGGAATTGAGATTTTGAAATCAGGTACAAAACTTTGATTCAGATCCAGCTTGAAGTAAATTTTTATTATCAAAATTACAATATCAAAGAGGAAATTTCATTATGGATGCAAATTGCAGGGAATCAAAATGTCTAAATCTTGATTCTGGTTTAAAAATTACAAAAAAATTAATTGAATCATAGTCAGTTTGGAAACACATTGTTGGTGGAAATTACAAATATGAAATACGATCTTGACTCATTTTGGAGATTTCGTGTCCTGGAATGCAATATGTATTTTAATTTTTATTAATGTTCATAGGATTTTTTAAACTAAATTAATAGTTAATAATCTATTTTGTAGATATACGAACTTGTACTTAATCCCTTGATCTTTAGGTGATGATTCAGCTAAAAAAATATTCTTTTGTTATTTTTTGTGTAACTTATATTGCAAAATATATTAATATTGCAAATTCTTCAAAATCAAAGTTTCACCTTAAAATCGTAGATGTAAAAGGCATAAAAAATTAATCAGATTTGAATTTAGGTTTTATCTCTACCTATTATTCCTGAATATTTGATAAATTTTGAATAATGCTTAAAATTGGTATAAATACGATCAAAATGAATTTGCATCCCAAAATTTTTTTTAAAGCTTAGTAAAAAACATAAAATGCTTCAAGGAATTGTTTTCTAAAGTTTAGATATAAAATAAATAAATATTGAAATCAAATAACTTAAACCTGCATAATTGAATAGTACTTAAACATTTTTTACATTTTTTATGTTTGCATTGTTCAATCAAATGTTATAGGAAAAAAATCCTATGCCGATTTGTCCAACCGCTCATGATCTTTAAGACTGACAAAACTAATTATTTTCAAACTTTCATTCATCAGCTGCTTTGATAGCAATTCAAGGGATAGAATTGTTCAAAATGTCTTCTCAAGTCATGGCTGTAAACTAAGGTTGCCAGATTGCCCGGTTTTATCCGGGTTTGCCCGGATATTTGATACAAAATTTGAGAACAGTCCTGTCTGGTCCGGTTGCCTGAATTTCATTGAGAAAGCCCGATTTTGCCCGGATAATAAAAAATAATGCGAAAAACAAACAAATTGGAATAAATTGCACGAAAGTTTGTATACAACCAAATTGCATACTTTATTATTGCATAAAACCCATAAATCAATTATTTTTGTTATCGAATAATTCAATAAAATCAAGAATACAAAATGTGAATTAACTTCCATCTTCCAAAATTTGGTTTTTGGTCTTGTAATCTTTCGAATATTTGAATTTTTATTTGAAATTTACTTAAAATACTTCAAACTTTATTTTTTCCCCTCTTCGGGATTTTGGAAATTTCGAAGGGGGGAGGAGGGGGGAGGGTGACATAAGAACAAATTGATATTTTTTCCAGCCTTATATCCGATCTAATTGGTTTGATTTGTAAATTGTTTTCTGTTAGTTAAAATGAAATTCCTATATCTCAAAACATCTATTTTTTCCCAGACTTGCAAACAAACAGCGTTCCTGATGATATCAAAAAGTTTTTAGAAGCAAACGGGTGGTTGAATGTGAAAGAGCATTTTTTATTTTTTGTATATGTGTAATTATAGTCTATTTTTATAGTGATTTAATGATAAATTTTTGATATTTAAAAAGGATGGTCATTTTCCAAGAGTAAGCTCTTATTGGACAAATGGATAGGAATCCTATCAAATGATTAGCTTTAAAAAAAAAAATGAAAACGGAAATAGTGAGAGGGCCTGGGGGAATGTGTGAAGGTAACATTTCATTTGTATTTCGAAGCTAAAACTATTTAGCAATTATTATAATTTTGGCTCCTAATTGTATGAAGCATCATTGTTTTTTCGATTATAGGCAAATGTTTTTAAAAGAAAACCTTAAAAAGCAAGGTGAAATTGTTAAATTAGAATTTGTAATCAATTATGATGGTGTTTTGTATCCTTTATGATCGATAAAAATCGTCAAAATGGAGACTGATCAATGTAACCCCAAAGCATCACTTCCTGAACAGCGACGAAATCGATTTTCAAATCAAATTTAAAGAAGTCAAATAAATTTCTGCAACCATGTTTTACGTTCATAGGAGTCCAGTACTGGTTTTAAAAATATGAAACGCCACATTTTCCTTTACAGGAAAAATAATCGTAAAATATTGAAAAAAGTTATCAATATTACCGCGGATTACGGTATCTTTAATTGAATAAAATTTTGGCTGAAACAGACCATCGAAAGTTGGTGTTTGCGAGCTGCTCATAAAACGGATAATCATATTTCAATTTATATTTGATTTTCTGTCCTCGTACAAAACGGAATGGAAGACATTTTTACTTGTCCAACGAAAACCTATCTTGTTTCATTTGTTAGCAGAAAGACAGTCAATCTAGTGTGTTGATGAAAATTGCTAAGCAACTGAATTCATTCATATCGTTATACTCTGAAAAAGATAGCTCACGGGTAAGCCATCTTCATTAAAAATGGTGAAATGCTCTAAGTAAAACTTTTCGGAAGGACGCAGCTCCACGTCGTGCCGAAAGTTTGTCTGCTTAAAAATTGAAATCAGACAGCAACAGGGAAGCAAAAATTGTTTGCTATGTGTTTCACGAGATCACACCCTCGTATGAGTATGGATGTAAGTTGTGTTGGAGATTTTTTTGTCTCGTTTCAAGTAATGGACCAGTGCATTCGGACTCTTCCAAGCAGCCTGCACCAAACTTCACAGACGCTTTTACTTTATTGCCTTGGTAAAATGAACTTTCCTTCGTAGCTCATGTTAAAGCAAAATACTTGCACACAAACTGCTTAAGTCGACATTTGGGATCAAATAAACCGTCCGGAACGTTCCAAACGTTTAAACCTCTCTTGGGGTGGCAGAGCGTCATTCAGTCCACCATCTGCTGTTGCTGCTGCTCAAATGAAACTGAAAACTTTTTTATTAATTGCTGTGTTGTGGTTGTACACATACGAGCAGCGCGGTTCATAAAATCAGCCCTTTGATAACAGTTTTATGACGTTTTATGCAATCGATGAAAAGCAGAATCGCTTGTGGATTTTTTGAGAAAAATATAATAAAAAATAATGCTTGGCAGGGTAGCACAAAGCGTCATCTCAGCTCAAACGAACTAAGCCTTATGTTACACATAAACCGCGGACTGGCAGCAGGTTAACGAACAGCAATAAAACTTAACGGTGTGCGAAAACATCTAAAGGAAATATCTACCAGGGGTCAATAAAAATCGAATGCATTACCGCTTTTCTCTCAAGAACCTTATCTCAAACATTTGAATTTATAGGGACATCTTCAACTACAGTAGCGAATAAACAATTGGTCCATGTTTTGGAACAGTTTTATACAATAAACTTGAAATTCATGTCTTATTATTTTTTTTTTAAACGAACACACACATATCTCAGTGAAACTTCATGTTTTGAAGAGATCTAAATTCTACTTAAGCCTAAAGCGTACAAATTGTTATGGAAAAATTAATTTAGCTAGAATTAGAGAGTAGAAGCAAGTACCAGATTTTAAATACTAGTTTAAATGAGCCAATAAAAATTAAAGCAAACAGGTTAAAACAAAAATAAAAGAACTCTTGGGATTTTCGGCTAACAACCTACTGCTCCTGATAAATCAATCGTTACGGAAAATGAGACAAGAAATAACTTAATTGGCACTTGGGAAACGGCGGACTAGAATTTGGATTTGGAATGTCCGGGCAAGTACTGCTTTACTCTGGCATACAAGGAGAACACGCTACTCGGGAACGAGGAGTTGAGCTCGCAGGCCTATGTGGCCCTCATAAAATGGGAACCGATAAACGAAAGAATAATCGTAGCCAGATTCAGAACACGGGTTAGAAACCTTACAATGACCCAGTGTTATGCGCCAACTGACGTTGCCAATTTGCAGGAGAAAGAGCAGTTTTATAGTCAACTGAACTGCATGGTAGATAAAATTTCGAAGGGGGACATTCAAATTTTATCTTCCTCCTTCAACCAGCACATAAGGTCACTTGGATATCCCGAGATGGTCGAACAGAAAATCAAATTGACCACATCTGCATCAGCCGAAAATGGAAAAGGAGTCTTCTTGATGTCCACAACAAACGAAGCGCAGACATAGCATCTGACCATCACCTCGTCCTTGGCGAGATACGACTGAGAGTTGCGCGTTTCCAACGGCGTGAGGAGAAAGTCGAGTGTCGATACGACGTCCGTCGGTTGGAGAATCCAGAGGTGAAAAGGGCATACGTTGAATAGCTAGAATCCCGAGCCTCGGAATTGCCGACAGACAGAACAGTCGAAGAACAGTGTTGTGGAATCAAGAATGTCTTAATCACGACGAGCCATGGTACTCTCGGTAAAGTTTGTGGAAGTAGAAGTGAATGGATGTCGGATGAAACTTGGAGGATGGTCGATGATCGGAGAAAGGCGAAAGTCGGAATTGAGCAGGCATGTACCGGGTCAGTCAAAGCAGCCGCCCGCTAACGATCTGCGGAGCTGGAAAGTGCAGTTAAACGAGTTTGTAAACGAGACAAGATAGCCTGGACAAACTCCTTAGCCGAAGAGGGCGAAAGAGCCGCCGCCAATGGAGATATCCGATTCCTTTATGACATTTTTTGCCGCCTCAGTGGTGCAAGGACTAATGCAAGAATGCTGCTAAAAGACCGAGCAGGTCAGTTATTGACCGATCGAACAGATCAGCTCGAACGACGGAATGAGCACTTCGAACAACTCTTCCGAGTCACAAATAGCGATGGACAACAGAACCCGCAGCTCGAAGTGCCAACAGTAAGTCGCCTAAATAGCGTCAACTCGGAAGTGCCTTCGCTGACTGAAATAGAAGCGGCAATCAAAAACATGAAATCCAACAAAGCACCTGGGATCGATTCCATCCCTGCTGAAATGCTGAAAGCCGACCCTGCTCTGTCAGCATAAATGTTGCACCGTCTTTTCGCTGACATTTGGGATACTGCAACATTCCTGGCCGACTGGATGCAGGGTATCCTCGTAAAGGTCCCGAAGAAAGGAGACCTGAGTCTAGGATAGGAGTCTAGGATAAGCTGCTCTCGATCTGGCACACAACGGGCAAGGTGGCAAACTTCGAACCCTTAAGATAAGAGGTCGGGCTTCGAGTCGTTAGAGGAGAGATCAGTACTCAAACCTTCAGGCGGAGAGGTTTGTGTGGTCAACCCCGAGTCTTTATGATAAGGGGTCGGGTCTCGAGTCGTAAGAGGAGGGATCAGGCCCCTTATCAACAAGAGGAGAGGTACAAGTGGTCACCTCGAGTCATTACGAGGAGAGGTCAGATTTCAAGTCGTTAGAGGAGAGATCAGGCCTCAAGTCGCGAAGAGGAGAGGTTTGTGTGAGAATCTCGAGTCATTGCGAGGAGATGTCGGTTCTCAAGTCGTTAGAGGAGAGTTCAGGCGTCGAGTCGTAAAGACGAGAGGTTTTGCTGAAAGTGGTCTCGTTAATGAGTATTGCCTTGGAGCGCATTAGCGCGAATAGACCTCCCACTATTGAAGCATAGTGTACTAAACAAAGTGTAGCAAACTGGGGGGATGCGGTGGCTCGCTGTACCTTGGAATACAATCCGTAAACCGGGATTTACCACCTGTGGTTATCAACTAAAAAAAAAATATCCCCTCTTGTCTGCAACTCCGATTCTCTACCTCCCTTTGGTGCTAGCTGGGGTGCGAGCAACCTTAGCGGAGATCAGGTACCCAACCCCGAGAGATGCTTTGGTCGCATGCAGACTGAGTCAGGGGGCTTCGTACGCGTCTGTTTTTCATGTCAGGGGCGGCGAGAGGAGTAAAACAACGTCCTGGTGTTGTTCGGGACCAAAAACAGCAACATCACGACGGTCCCCCTGCGAGATAGTGGGTTAGCTTCGGGCCTTTCGAGCCTGTGACTACAAAAAACATAAGCAACGCACAACGAACAACAAATTTCGGATGGAAATCGACTAAGACCTGCGCGACGAAAAGGGAATGGCGATTGGAAACTTGGAACATGGAACCGCCGATTTCTAAATTTTGTGGGCAGTACCCACGTGCCCTCCAACGAATTGAAGAGCCGCAAATTCGACATCGTAGCGCTGCAGGAGGTATGCTGGAAGGGCTCCACGGTACGAACGTACCCAGATGGTCGGGCCATCTACCAGAGCTGCGGCAACACACACGAGCTTAGAATAGCTTTTATAGTGATGGGAAAGATGCATAAGCGCGTGATCGGGTGGTGGCCGATCAACTCACGAATGTGCCGGTTGAGAATCAAGGGCCGGTTCTTCAACATCAGCATCATCAACGTGCACAGCCCTCACCTCGGAAGTACCGGTGACGACATAGACGAATTTTACGCGCAGCTGAAGCGTGAATACGACCGTTGCCCAAAACATGATATCAAGATCGTCATCGGGGATTTTAATGCTCAGGTCGGCCAGGAGGAGGAATTCAAACCGACAATTGGAAGGTTCAGTGGCACCAGCTGACCAACGAAAACGGCCTCAGACTTATAGACTTTGCCGCCTTCAAACGAATGGCCGTACGTAGTACCTTTTTCCAACACCTGGAGATTACCGTATCAAACGCAATCACAGATCGACCACGTTTTGATTAACAGCCGGCACTTCTCGGACATCATCGACGTCAGATCCTGTCGAGGCACCAACATCGAGTCAGACCATTCTTTATCTGGTGATGGTGAAGATGCGCCCAAAACTCTCCGTAGTGAACAACACACGAAACCGGCGCCCGCGTCGATCAAATATCGCACGACTGAAGCAACCTGCGGTCACGACAGATTACGCGCAATCGGTCGAAGCAGCGCTGCCGGCAGAGGGCGAGCTTGACGAAGCCTCTATTGAGAATTGTTGGGATACCATCCACACAGCCATCAACAGTGCTGCGGAGATTTTCCGGGAAGCTGATCAGACTGATCAAGGCGACGATGAATGGAACGCAGTGCTGTGTGCGGATTTCGGGTGAATTGTCGAGCTCATTTGAATCGCGCAGGGGGCTTCGACAAGGTGATGGTCTATCCTGCATGATGTTCAACGTGGCGCTAGAAGGTGTTATTCGACGAGCGGTGGGCGAAATGTGGGGCACGCACGGATGATTTTTTTTCCATGGTCAATCAATTTATTATTTTGTATTTCAGTTTAGAAGAAAAGCAAATAGGTTTTTTATCAATACTGTACCATATTTTAAGCAATTTTGTCGTTTAAATTCGATCCAATCACTATTCAAAACAAAATCCTTCAAATCAAAACTGAAACGAAATTCATACGGGATAAACTGAATGAATATGCATTGATGGATTGAACAGTATTTAAAAACGATCCTTTTGCTTATCTATTGAAACGTAGAGATCTGATGATTTATACTGACTTCTTGGTAAATTTAAATTAGAAGTCAGTAGTATTTGGTATGCATTTTTTTTAAGTTTGACTTTTACGCTTCCATTTCCAAAAATGCAATCAAGACCAACCATTAGAAGCCGAAAATCATAAATTAACTAAATCAGTAGATCGGTTTTATTCAAGAAAAAAATTAAGAAAACAAAGCATTTATACTCACAAAAAAGAGCTACCCAGAAAATTATTCAAATCAGCTCAAATTTGGAAAAAATGTTCAAAACTGCGTGAATGAAAATCCCAGAAAAATTGGGTGTGATCTGAAAAAATTTAAAAGTAACATGTAAGGAACTTTTAAATTTCAGTGTACGAATAATTTTTCAGTGTCAATACTAATGGCAATCAGGGAATTAATGGGAACTTTATTACGTCTTACTATTAGCGATAATACCATTTGAAAATAAGTTAGACGACTGGTTTAAATAAGTTTCTAGAAAAAAGATTTTTCTTTATAATTCTAAAGACACTTCAACTATTGCTAGATTTATTTCCGAAATTTTTGTTCAAGATTTATTACAGTTATCAGTTTTTAAAAATTTCATTAGTAATAACAATCCGAATGATTCCGGAAAATGCAACTATCAACAAGGGAAGTGCATATTTTATCGCATTTTTATTTCCTGACATAATTTTTTTTAATTGGATTGGCCAGTATTTGATGATGATTGAAAATCTATCTTAAAAAACGTGAAATAAATTCAATTTGAAAAAGCTACGCGGGCCACACAAACATGTCTCGATAGCCTTATGCGGCCCGCGGGCAGTGGGTTGCTCATCTCCGAATTAGAGTATTCTTGTTAAAAGTTATGAACCCACCCTCACAAACGACGTAACGGTATCTTTCCAGAGTCCCTTTTTCAATTTGCACATTGACCGGTTTTATTTTCATAACCATGGCACAGAAATTGGACACTTAATTTCTTATTTAAAATTAAAATTTTTCTGCTATTCCTTTAAAACCCTTGTGATCAAATTATCACACCAATCCATTCAGGCAATATTGCAAAACATTGTATTTCACCGACCCTCAACTCTAAATTTTGCGCAGTTTTCCATTCTAGTTCGACATACAATTAAAATAATATAACAAAACAACGAATTCCTAAAATGGACAACCTTTTTTCCCAAACCTTACACAAAACGTGATAGCTGAAATCGACTAACTGTAACTTTAAAATCCCGTTACAAATTCTTCAGCTGATACAGAATAACATAAAATTTGGCAAAAACAATAAACAGTTTATATGAGCAAGTCTTTTAGCAAGCCACTCACAACAAACTTGATAAGTGAAATCAATTGCCTAGAAGGTATGCACCAATTTGTAATTTTTAATAATTATACTATGCTAAATAACAATGTTAGTTGTGATAATGAGAATCATAGCCATAATATTTTTGTAAACTTTTATTTCTACTTTCCGAACAATCAGGTCCCGAGGACACTTTCCAATTATGTGTTTAAGGAATTTTCTAGTGCAGTGGAAATTCTCGAAACAAATAAAATAATTTTATTTTTTAAAAGCAACCAAAATGTCATGTTTGAGTGTAAAACATATTGTTTTCTTTAAGTTGGAACTTTTATTTGGATCCAATAAATGGATTGAAAAAACATTTTTTTGAATTTGTTTTTCAATAAATAAATGCTTTGATTTAATAAACTTGGTTTTATTTTTAAATACCAAAATTTAACCGTAAAAATCACTTTTGCTGAAAGATATGAGCGACCTGAGCATATATTTAAAGTTTACTTCGCTGCTCACTTAAAACTCTGTGCTTCACATTCACTTCCCCGTTGACTAAAAATTCACTTGACGATCACACACAATTTGCATGAATTTACTTATGGGAAAAATTTATTCCAGTCGTCACTTACATTTTTAATGAAAAATTAAAAAAAAATCCCATTTTTTTCTTGATTTTTGTTGAATAATTTTTGGATTTTGACAAAATTTGCCCGGATATTGCCTGGATTTTTAGTTGCAATATTAAAAAGAAATTCCCGGATTTGGTCAGGTTTTTATATAGAATTTCCCGGATTTGATCGACTCCATGCCTTCATATGACCTTTTATGGAGTGAATGTATTGCGTCTGATGATGTAAGAATATTTTGGAAGAACGAGTCAGATCAGAGAACGAGGCTAATTTACAACAGGGATTCCGGCATCCGGCATACCTGACCAGCTGCCAACTGATTGAACATTCTAACATATAAATTCAACTATACCATTTAATAATGAGAATCAAACCCAAAAGTTTTCTTGCCAATACCGGGAATCGAATCCAGTACGTCTGATAATCCAAAACAAGACTCGCGTCAGCGAATCCGCTAGATCACTTCGACGATGAACCAAATTTCTGTCGTTCATTTTTACCTAAGAAAAAATTATTTAGACCATAAATGTTTTGAAATTTGCAAGAGGTTTTACAAAATTGTGCAAATTTGGCCATTTTTTCACGCAACAAATTAGAGTTTCCAAATTTTTCATCCAACACCATTGAAATTTTAATAAAAATTTTCTATTACGCAAAAAATCAAAGTATTTCTTGCAATTTAATGGCGATTTTTTGTTTTCTATGTAGATTGTTTGATACCCCAATCACAACGTATTTATTTTTTTTCCAATCTAAATTCTAACCGGAGGTGAACCTTTAGCAACATAATTGGAGAAAATTACACACATCCACCTACTATCACTAATGAATGACATAACTAAATTCAATCGGCACATAAAACGGCTCATTAATTGCTTTATCATCAGTCCGACATCTGTCACCGCTACTGTTTCCTTTTTTTTTGGTACCTATTCCTACCAATTAAATGCTGCGAGCAAAAAACCGAGGAAAAACAATAATAAATAAATGTTACGCTTCAGCGTGTTTCTGCTGCCGCCGGCATCAGTTTCTTATGAAACATTTTATTCCAGTTTTCACTTTAAAGATAGTTTTGAACCACAAGAAAGAAGCGAATTTGAAGCAAGCCAAAAAGCAAATTGTGCACATTTCCCTAAATTTTGAATCGCGTGCAAAAGCAATTCCCTTTTTTCGCGGTCTACCTCACTATGTTTAGGATAGGGAAAAACTAAAACAAATCACGTGCTATCAAACAAGCTAAGAAGATCACTCGGCGAGTATCGTCTAATACCTGTCCCGGTCGCTGTTGTTCACGGTCTTCAGGGGCTTCTTGCCACAGTTCTAGGGCATCAAGCAGAAGGTAGGATTGGCAAGTTTCTAGTTCCAACAGTTTATTTTTAGCTTCGGCATTGGAGGTAGCCCGAATAATCACATAATTAAGGGTAAAAACGAACGTCCGAGGAGCTTTGTCACTTGTTTTGCCATTGGGCGATTCTGATTGAATACTGTAGATTTTGTACACGCACGTGATTCGTAAGGTTCGCACCAAGTATCCGGACACAATCCGACAATGTTCGACAACGGTACATTGAATGCTTTTGATAGTGACATTCCGCGGACAGTGACAGTAGTGGGTTAGTGATTTGGGTGATGGTAGACAACATAAGGTATCGAGTCGTACCAGAAGATTATCGACCTGTTCGGGATTTTGTGTTTGGGCAATAACCTCCTCATCCTTTCCCTGCTCGATGGCACGTGTTTCTGGTGCCTCCGTCGAGGGAAGTTGAGGAAGTGGGTCCTTGTCCAGTAGTTCCTTGTCGGGTTTCTCCTGCTTCTCATCCAGGAACAACTCGAACCGGGACGCCGTTCGCCAAAGAAATCGATATGGCGGAGTCTCAAGTGCAACAACTACGATACACGACACGCGGTATTGCATTTTGCAGGTGGCTCCAAACGATTAATAGTTACTCTGCCAGGCGCACAGAGGAACAATCCAATAAAAATACGAACGAATAGAGTTGTGTAAAATGATCGAAATTGTCGAGTTTTATTACACACGCGGCACGAAACGGAGCTAGTATCAAATATCGGTTCAAAATCGCGCTCGGATTAACGACCGAACTCTCAACTCGTAAGTTTACTTCCGAATCCTCCGGTGGAATGATATCAACTGAAGGAAGTCACCGGCCCGGTCATCTCAAGAGGTGCTTCGGTAATTTTTTTTTTTCGTCTGCCTCTAGTGATCATTATCATAACACCGCCGCCGCGTTCGCAAGAGCCATTTCACTCTGTCAAACCAATTCGTCCGTGTATGACGATGGTGGATGCGTGGGGCAGCAAATTCGATTGGGGGCCTGTACATTGTACAAGAAAGTTCAAAGTACGATCGAAGAGGCTGCGTCACAAATAACTGATCCCTCGAGATACACCAGCTTGTTTACCGGTCAGAGGTGGCGAACTTTCTCGTCCGGAGGGGTCGCTGATCGTGGGTATCAATTACTTTCTTTCAAAATTAATCAGATCATTTTATGCAATTGCAAAATAGCGCACAATTATGTGAATATCTAGCAATCGGTATAATAGTTCGTGCGTCAAAAATAATCTGCCCCGTATCAGTCTTCTAACTGAAATGTAAAGCTAGATATCATTTGTTGACCTGCCGATGGTCGCAAGCAATTTTAAGCGTTGCTGGACACTAGCATCGGACACACATTCGAGAATAACATGATAAAAAAGATTTTTCGCATTAACTTTTATCAAAACGATAAAAAATACCTTTTTTTCTTTGTTTATTTCCTTGATAAATTGTCACCGAAAAATTTCTGGCGATAAATATGCCAGGTTCCCGCTAAAAAGTTTGTTTTAAAGTCCATTACGAAATTATTCAAAAGATCTCCCCAGTAGCGATCCAAATATTTTGTGCACGATTTGATCACCGTATTTTGTTTGTCTTACCGGTAGGAAGCTTTTTTAAACCTTGAAGACATGAAGTCAGACATGTTTATTAGTTGGACGAACCAAACAGGAAAATATATCCTATCAATCGAAAATTTTGGAATGCGCTTGCTAAAACTTTTAACATTCCTTACCTTCATAGAATCAACCATCTGCAAATTGCTTGGAATTGAATGTAAACTTTGAGCTCACTGTTAGATCTTCTAGGTTTTATTTTACGATTTACTATACAAACTTTGATAGAATAGTTGATTTCCATATGTTTTGTGGTTTTCCTGTGCATTTTCCTAGATTTTTCATGATCCTGCCCAAAATTTGTTTATCGATGAGATTCTTTTTTGGAAACTATCTCAAAAAACTTATCGTCACAAAAATTTGCACATGTAAATATTACATAGCAAAATAGTTTCACTAATAATTTCATCAATTTCAATCCATGCAATCACAAGTGTGCGAAAATGCAACAGTTTATTTTGTAAATAACGATAATTTGAATATATATATAACAAATTCCATTATATTTTAGAAGGTAAGCCAAAACTCACGGGTCAGCTATTTATTGGAAAATGTCTAATTTCTCTTGCAAATGCGTTTTTTTATTTATTAATGGCACATTGTTATCTTTGTTACACTTCTGATGCATGTAGGAGAAAATGTTCTTTTGACGAAATGGGCTGACTAGAAAACATATCTTATCAACTTATTTTGAGAGTAAAACGCTTTTAATACAAGGCATGAAAGAATTTTATGAATTTACAAACTCAAAAACATTTTAAAATTCATACGAAGATTTCATACCTTTTGATGTAGTATTTTGACTTTTAAAAATTATTCGTAAAGAAAACCAGAACAAAAACTTGAGTGATTTTTAATTCTTATTCAAATGAACTTGAAAAGTGAATCATATTTAAGCTTTGACGAAGGTCTACTAATGCTTAGAAAGTGGGATAAGAAGATGTTTTTGTATGCCCTTATCATGTTTGTAAAATGCCTCGATCCCAAAAACAGGTATAATAGAATTAATTTTTGACTTTGATCATTAAAACATTGAATCTAAGCTCAATATCTTATGAGTGAATGGAAGATCTCGAAACAGAGTTACACCCTTACTTTTGTTTTATTCCTAAAATTATAAAATACATTGATTATCATGAATTTATGGCTTTGTTGTATGAATTTGATCAGTTTCTAGCCAGACAAACAGAAATTTTGCTTAACACATAAATAAGCTTACGGTTTCAGGTTCGGCAACTCTGACAAATTTTAAATAAAACCGTTTTCTTTGAAACTGAAGGAGATTCCAGCATAAAAATTACTCCAATGTATTGAAAACACAAGCCTACTCATTATAGTTTTTATTCACATATTCGATGGAATATTTGGTCAGGGATCGACCAGACCGAACTGAACGCTATGAACTTGATTTCGAGATAATTGAGTTCAAAGTTCACAGCCGTACCAACCGGTACCATTTCATATAATATCTTATTTAATCATTTTACCAACAAATTTAGACTTTAAGACATTGAGGCCATACTGGTTGATCAATGATACTCAGTTTAGAAGTGGATTTTTAATAACGATATGTTTGCCCTCAGTTCCCTCTGGTCGAACCAAAATGTTCAAAAATCTGCCGTGCTATATCATTTGACTACCCAGACAACCAGAAGTCGTATATTTATTTACAGATTATTTTTTTTTTTTTTTTGTAACTTCTTTATTTGAAACGGCTCGTACCTTTAGGTTTTAAGGAGCCAAACTCCTTTTTTTGTTTTTTTTTACAATGGATTGCTTAACTTATCACTTTTCCATAGAAAAAAGAAAGATAGAAAGGGAAACATGAAAATAAAGAGAATTATAGTCGGAGGTCAATAGTTTTAAGGAAAAGGTATATTTCGAACATGTAGTCCAAGTCCATCACGGCCAATACATCCCTAACTGGAACGTTGGGTGGCTTTCCTCGGGCCCTAAGGGAGTCAATAAAATTCGTTCTGGCGACAAGATGGTCCTCACAAGACCAAACAATATGCTCTATGTCATGGTAACCTTTGCCACAGCCACATAGATTGCTGCCAGCAAGATTAATACGATAGAGTACCGCGTCTAAGGAATAATGATTGGACATGAGACGAGAAAATATACGAATAAAATCCCGACTCAGGTCCAACCTATTAAACCAGGGTTTAAGGCTTACCTTTGGGATAATCGAGTGGAGCCACCGACCCTTGTCATCCTCATCCCATTTGCGCTGCCAGTTGACAAGAGAGTTTCTTCGAACCAGGAAGTAAAACTCGTCGAAGACGATTTCACGCTGATACGTGTCGCCTTCCGTAGCACCGACCTTTGCCAGAGAGTCAGCCTTCTCATTGCCCATAATCGAACAATGTGAAGGGACCCAAACAAAGGTGATGGAAAAGCAACGTCTTGATAAAGCACTCAAAAGAACTCGTATTTTCTCAAGGAAGTACGGTGAGTGCTTTCCATGTCTTAATGAACGGATTGCTTCAATAGAGCTGAGACTATCCGTTACAATATAATAGTGTTCAACTGATCTTGAGGCGACGCTGTCCAAAGCCCAATGAATAGCTGCTAACTCTGCAATATATACAGAACACGGTGACTGAAGATTGTAAGAGGCGCTTGAGATTTCGTTGAACACTCCAAATCCCGTTGATTCATCTATGAGTGACCCATCGGTAAAGTACAATTTATCAGCATCGACGTGCCCATATTTATCATCAAAAATTCTCGGGATTAAAAGTGGGCGATGCGTTTCCGAAATTCCACGAATTTCCTGCTGCATAGACAAGTCAAACTTCACAAAAGAATTGCCGTAATCTGGGTTGCAAACACGAGTTGGATAGTACGAGGAAGGATTTACCTCCATGGATATAAAGACATGATATATAGACATAAATCTTGTTTGAACATTTTGCTCAAGTAACCTTTCGAAATTTACAATCACCAATGGGTTCATGACCTCACACCTGATGAGGAACCGAAGTGATAGTAGATTGAATCGATCTTTCAAAGGGAGTATTCCTGCCAAAACTTCAAGACTCATGGTATGCGTTGAGGGCATACATCCCAAAGCGATACGCAGGCAACGATATTGGATACGCTCGAGTTTTATGAGGTGAGTTTTGGCAGCTGACTGGAAACAGAAGCTACCATATTCCATCACTGAAAGAATAGTTGTTCGGTAAAGTTTTATAAGATCTTCTGGATGGGCTCCCCACCAAGTACCAGTGATTGAACGGAGAAAATTTATTCTTTGTTGGCATTTTCCTTTCAGATACTCAATATGAGCCCTCCAGGTACACTTGGAATCAAACCAAACCCCAAGATACTTGAAACACCTCGATTGAGTGATCGTTCTGCCTAGGAGTTGAAGCTTAGGTTGAGCAGGTCTACGTTTCTTAGAAAAAACAACCATCTCCGTTTTCTGTGGAGAAAACTCAATCCCAAGCCCCAAAGCCCAGGAAGACAATCTGTTTAAAGTATCTTGTAAAGGTCTGTGCAGATGAGACTCAGTAGATCCTGTGACAGACACCACGCCGTCATCTGCAAGTTGTCTTAGAGTGCAGCCTTCAGAGAGACAACTGTCGATGTCACTCACGTAAAAGTTGTACAAAAGTGGACTCAAACATGAACCCTGAGGGAGGCCCATGTAAGAGGTTCTCCTAACTGCAATATCTCCGTGAGCAAAGTTCAAATGTTTCTCACAAAGCAAGCTGTATAAGATGTTGTTCAATAGAGGAGGCAGACCTCGGGAGTGCAACTTGTCTGACAACACCTCTATTGAGACTGCATCAAAAGCTCCCTTTATGTCTAGAAACACTGAAGCCATTTGCTCACGTTTAGCGTATGCCATTTGTATCTCTGAAGACAGCAAGGCAAGACAATCGTTTGTCCCTTTGCCCCTTCGAAACCCAAATTGAGTATCTGAAAGGAGACCATTTGTTTCTACCCATTTATCCAAACGAAACAAGATCATTTTCTCCATCAATTTGCGTATACAAGACAACATCGCTATTGGACGATACGAATTCGGATCGGACGCTGGTTTTCCGGGCTTTTGGATAGCAATGACTCTCACTTGTCTCCACTCTTGGGGAACAATGTTGTGTTCCAATAATTGATTGAATAAATTTAATAAGCGAAATTTAGCGGCATCGGGAAGATTTTTCAACAAGTCAAATTTGATTTTATCAATTCCCGGAGCTGAATTGTTGCATGAGAGGAGGGCAAGAGAGAATTCTACCATAGAGAATTTGGAATCAAGATCGCATCTATTAGATGGAACTTCACGAATAATTTTTTGCGCCGGTGTGGAATCTGGACAAATTTTTCTTGCAAACTTGAAGATCCATCCATGTGAATGTTCTTCACTTTCATTCGTTGATGATCGATTCCGCATAGTTCTTGCCACCTTCCATAAGGTACTTAGGGAAGTTTCGCGTGACAAACCTCCCACAAAATTTCGCCAATACGCCATTTTCTTCCCCTTGATCAATTTTTTAAATTGATTTTCGAGGGAAACATAAGCATTAAAACTGTCGATGGAGCCGTCTTTGCGGAAGGATTTGAACGCGTTCGATTTATTCGTATAAAGCTCAGAGCACTGGTTGTCCCACCATGGATTGGGAGGCCTTCGGCGAACAGATGAACGTGGTATGGGCTTCGTTTGAGAGCGAACAGCACAATCGTAAATCGCATCTGCAAGAAAGTTATATTCCTCCAAGGGAGGTAGAAAGTCGACAGAATCCATGGCTGTTATTATCGCTTCCGAATATTTTTTCCAATCGATGTGTCTCGTAAGATCATATGTTAAATTTACTGGATTTGAAGTGTTGACCCCATTGGTGATTGTAATTTCTATAGGCAAATGATCACTACCATTGGGATCCAATATTACCTTCCACTGGCAATCCAATGATAGTGAATTTGAGCAGAGTGAGAGATCAATAGCACTTTGTCTTGCCGGAGGTTTAGGGACCCTTGTTTTTTCACCCGTGTTTAAAATTGTTAGATTGAAACTGTCACAAATGTCATAGATAAAAGTAGAACGACTATCGTCAACTTGTCCTCCCCAGACAGTTCCATGCGAATTGAAATCCCCCAGGATCAACCTTGGCTCAGGCAAAACTGAACAAAGGTTCTCTAGGTGACTTCGATCCACTGCAACCCTCTGAGGCCAGTACAAACTGACAACACATAAGTCCTTACCTCTTATAGTTGTATGACAAGCAACAGCCTCAATCCCTCCTGACAAAGGAAGGGGGACTCTATAAAAGGAGTGGTGTTTATTGATCCCCAAAAGCACCCCTCCATACGAATCGTCCCGATCCAAACGGATAATATTGAAGTCGTGGAATGAGATGTTAGATTGTGAAGAGAGCCAAGTTTCGGACAACGCAAAAATATCACAACCAGATTTATGAAGCAAATAATTGAGAGATTCTATTTTGGGCAAAAGACTACGACAATTCCACTGTAAAACAGTGATATCTCTGGCTTCTGTTGAATTAGCCATCGAGAGAGATAAACACTGAAAGGAGGGGCCAAGTTTGCAGCAATTGCTGAAAAAGTGTCTTTACAATAGGCAGCATTGAGGTAACAATGCTTCTTACGGACTCAGAAACATCAAAACACGAAAATATTCCGTTCAAAATATCAGACAACTTAAAGAGTCCCGATTGAGTAGTTGGTGTTGATGAAACTATCTTGGATGCTGAGGCTTTCGATGATCCTGCGATTGTTGGGTCATTTGGATGTGAAGTTGTTGCACGAAATCCCGGAGGAACTTGTGTTTCTTTTTCTATTACAGTCGATCTGTTTATAAAGTTGAACGGAGATATAACCGGAGAGCTTTTTCTTTTTATCTTTGAGGATGATGCTTTAGCACGCTTTCTGGAGTTCTCAATCATGACAAATGGTCGCCCTTCATCAGCTGAGTCGGTATCACCTACATCAATTGGAAGTGCAGCAAACACGTTGTTGGATTGGGCCGGTGGGGAGGCGCTCTTAAGAATTGCAGCGTAAGAACGTTTTGAACGTTCTTGAAGAGAACGCCTTTGTTTCTCCCAGCGATTGTTGAAAGCTTGACAAGTAGATATTTCATGAGGGGTGCCTCCACAATAAACGCATTTTTCCTCAGTAGCTTGACAAGCTCCCTCCTCATGAGTTTGTCTACAACTAGAGCAGCGCGATTTATTGCCACAATGTGATGCTGTATGTCCTAGTGTCTTACAATTGGTACAATTCATCGGACGTGGTACAAAAAGTCGAACCGGTAACCTCAACATTCCGTCAATCAAGACGTAGTGAGGGAGGGCGGTACCTTCAAAGGTAACACAGAATGAAGCTGACGGAGAATACTTTTTAATACCATTAACAGAGCTGGAAGTTCTGAGTTGGCGGCAATCCAGGATTTTGACCGAAGTCCTTTCCAACTCCATTGGTCTTAATGTATTCTTCCGACAGACTCATGTCCGTGATCACGCCCTCAATCTCTACGTTTTGAGACGGAATGTAGACCCGGTACTCTAAAATAAAATGTTTGCTGGCAGCAATCTCGTTAGCAGCCTGCAAACTAGTTACCATAACCCGCAATTTGTTCGGCGTAATCTTTGTGATATTGGTCACGGAGGGCCATCTCACCAGATCCTTTGTAATCTGCACAACATTTAAAACTTTTCCATTCGGCTTGGGCCGAAAGAAAATCACCCACGGACCAGAGAAAGATGGATTCTCCGGATAAACCCGAACCCGGGGGGCCACACGAGTTTTTGTGGATGACTGCCGTGAATCATCCACTGGAATATCATTAGCGCCGGAATGACCCGGTTCCTCTTCTGAAACCATTTTCTCTGGAACAAACAGATCATTCAGGCGCCCCACATTTCCGTGGATGACTCGCCCATCATCACCAAAGACCGGTGGGACTAATCCCCCGGCTTCGTTCATATTCAATTACGGGGACAAGAATGTCTTCCGCATTTAAATATGAACGAAGTACAATTATCTCAATTAAGCAAAAAAAGTGAAAATATAGATACTCAAATAGAAACGAGATTAGAGAGGAAAGAAAGGGAAAAAAGAAAAATCAAACTTATTTTTATTCTGCTAATTTTCCGATGTGATACAATCCAGCGGCTACGTTTTGTGGCCGTCCTTCACACGCTTTTGAATCGGCACCAGGATCCAGCCGATATGCGGAGACGACCTTCAAGGTCACCACGCGGTACGGAGCCAAACAACGACTTCTATTGTTCTCCACAACAGCACTTGCAAAAAAAACCACCGAGATGGAAAAAAAAGTTCACAATTTCACAGCACAAACCAAAACCCACTATTGTTGGATGGGGAAAAAATGTCTGCACTAGATCTAACTAACCGGTCACGGTACACACAAACCGAACTTATCCGATAATCGGCACTACGGTGTTTTCACCCGGATGTATAGCCGAACAAAAGAACGCACTATTGTTTCGCGAACTAGCAACGATGTAAAGCACGTCCGCACTAGCCAACAGCTACGACTCGAATGAATTTACAGATTACATCGTATAGAATGTTATTTATACTCATTTTCGTATATCTGCACCTACAATGAGCGGTCCATGCATATTCTTTATCGTATTTAAAAGCATTGCATGATTTTATTACGACAAGAAGTATTTATGTACATATGAACTCGACCTTTGTGTATGACAATTCGCAAAAAATCCGTGGAACGACCGATATACGGTGATCAGCCGTGATTGAGACATTTTGTCGTGCTATGCATAAAATAATTCGAAATAAAAAACGTTTATAACTGCATTGATTCGAAATTATGTGCATGCAATCGTATATCTTTGCAAATTAATTCGCATGTCTGATTTTCGTAAAACGTATTTGCTGGCAATCGTAAAAGAATATAAAATAGTTCAATTAAATCGTTTATGGTAATGGGACATCGATGATTGGAATCGTATTAAAGGAGACTTCAAAATGTCGGTCTATTTTTAGATCATCGATGACGTTTTCTACGATTTAAAAGATTTAAGTTATAGAAATATACGATTTGCTTTTGGTTTAATGCCTTTGAAGCAAATCCCCTTGAATTTATATATTCCAGATAGCGTCGAGGAACCATCATGAGCTGCTGATCGAATCGTCAGGGGATCAAGTCCAGGCGCTAACAATAAATTCATGAACGTGGAAAAAAATCAGCAATCAGGCAAATAATAAATTTGTACGATATAAACTTTAATTTGACAGCAAAAAAACACATTTCTTTGAAACAATCTTATTTTTATTATTTTTTGGTGATGAATAAACCAAGTGGTTTAAAATCCCAAAAAAAATATTTTTCTTACTGACGGAAAATGAGGGATCACTTTTATTGTTACGAAAAATGTCGTATATTACAACCTCAATCATCTATATGATGATGTGAATTGTCATAGTATATTCCAAAAAGAATCAGGGCAGTCGCATTATGCGCATGACAATGTAACTAATGTACAGTACTGTTCATAATTGTATAGAAATTGGAAGCAAGCGCACTGTCACTTCGACTTTGAATTTCCATAACTTTTCACTCTGAGGATATTTTTTGATCAAATTGTTTGCGTTAGATAGTTCAACTATCACACTATTTCAACACAAAATTTGAGCATTCTGGAGTTCGTGTGGCCTGAGAAACAGAAATTCTACGAAAATCGGACTTCTTGGACTTTTCTCATTCAAACTGCAATATTTCTGAAACCACGCAACATTTTTTATTGAAATTTTGCAGAGTGATTGTTGAAATACGAAGCTAGCATGTCTGAAGTTTTCGAAAAGTTCAATCGATGAGGTCAAAAGTAATTCGAGGTGCAATATTTCAGGCATGAACCTTGAAATGCGATTTCTATAGAATTTTGGACGAATGTTTCCATAGGAAAATCATATTCTCTGTTTAACAACCAGTAAATCTACTTCAACCAAAAAATCACAACATTATCGCGAGATTCTGATTTTAAAACACAAAGGGACCATTTATTCCATTTTTTCTTTTCTTCATTGCGTTTTGCCAGGCATTTTTTGTCTGATTGGTGGAGGAAACGATATTGTTCTCATGAATCGTCCAAAATTCTATAGAAATCGCATTTCAAGGTTAATGCCTGAAATATTGCACCTCGCGTAACTTTTGATCTCATCGATAGAACTTTTCAAAAATTTCATGCTAGCTTCATATTTAAACAATCACTGTGCCAAATTTCAATAAAAAATGTTGCGTAGTTTCAGAAATATTGCAGTTTGAATGAGAAAAGTCCAAAAAATCCGATTTTCGTAGAATTACTGTTCCTCAGGCTACACAAACTCCAAAAAGCTCAAATTTTGTGAAACAATAGTGTGATAGTTGATCTATCTAATGCAAAAAATTTGATCAAAAAATATCATAAGAGTAAAAAGTTCTGGAAGTCCAAAGTCGAAATGGCAGTGCGCGTGCTTCCAATTTCTATACAATTATGAACGGTACTGTACCTATATGGCCTCCAAAATGATACGTATATACTGGTTTTGCTACATTATATACGACATGTTTACACGTATATTTGCACGTATATTTGCGTTGCAAATTCGAAATACCCACCAAATGGTTGTCTGGGTAGGCAATTTGTTCTAAACTTAGGAGTTTAGGAGCCTACTGAGAGTCGCTTTATAGGCAGCACCCAAAGAGTGTGGCTGATGAAATCAAAACAAATTATGTTTGTAATAATATGATCATACATTATTTCAAGTACTTTTACATTAAAAGTTTGTGTATTTTCTTAAATAAATTTTCATGAGGATTTGTTTCGTACTTCCTATAGTATTAATTTTTCACAAAAAAAGGAATCTCCTTATCATCTTTACAGAGAAATTTAAAAAAAACTAGCTTGGTTCTCAAGTTACGAAAATATTATAATTTTTGAGCACCACGAAATAAGCTCTTATGATCTTAAAATAACCTTGATCTATAATGTACGCACTGCAACATGATGTGCACATTGTTTCTCAATTTTTACCATCAAAAAATTTTTGATTTTTCACTTTTATCAATTTTAAAACACGTTTTTACTTAAATTTGTTGACTAGGGGCATATAGAGCACCATATTATAGAGGAATAATGAGCATTTTCTGCCGTAGAATCTAGCAGCGAATTCAAATTGATTTATAGCGCCAGACCTTGACTAGTTTTCATTCGACGATTTAGTCTATTGGTAAGGTGTCGGAGAGGTGATCAAAAGACTAAAGTAAGATTTCTGTTCGATGTGATTTTTTTCCATTCACAATTCATGATCGATTTTTTTATTGTTACATTATACGGCTAGTAGCATCATCCTCCGAACAAAGCACTTAATGTATGAGCGTGCGTGTATTCTACAAACAGACCTAGATTATTTTGTTATTGCTTTGTTTGATGAATCTACGACTCACCTGACTTCATCGAATTGAATTCGCTGCTATATTCCCCGGCAAAAACGCACATCTTGCTCTGATTAATGGTGCTCATACTGCCTCAGGGGGGGTTCTCATTATGCCTCCACAGTGGCTGGTTTTCAGCTTTTGGCAAAATTTTTTAAAATGCATTTTTTAACGTTTTCATCTAGTTTTTCAAGTTTCAGCCCGTTAGGGAATAGGCTTTTCAAGTGTCTGAATACGAAACAATAATGTAACCTCCATATTATAGCTATTTTCTATGGTTAAATAACCGTTTTCCTTAAGGTGGCCATTATGCCCCCATCTCCCCTATGTTTTAAAATAATGCCTTGTTTCTGTTCAGATTTTCCCTTCATTTTAAAGCTTTTCAAAAAACCGTTCATGCCAGGCCGTGTGGATACGTGTCGTGGAAAGTATTATATGATTATAGTTAAAAATCATCGTTCTTTTTGGCAAATATTTTGATAGCATCTAGCAAAAATAAGGCATTCATCTAATTCGATATACAAAAAAAACAATTCCAAAAAGCTTAAGACATGTTTTGATATGTTTTGTCCCAGATTTCACTGTAATCCAATCTCTTTTTGGATAATCGTCCTAGAAGCGAAGGGTCATCTGATGTCCTTTTAGCTAATGGTGACATTTCGAAGATCAAAGAGACCTCTACTTAAGAAAGATCTGACCGAATATTCGGCCGAATATTCGTTTGGCCGAATAGTTGAAAAAATCAATATGTGGTATTCGGCTGTTCGCCGAATACTACTATTCGGTACATCTCTAGTTTTTAGTCTTGATTGTTACTCTTGATTTACCTGACTCTATTATCATAATTTGGTTCCGAATTTAAAATTTTGGATATAGAGTAGAATACCTCGCTTGTTTTATTAGATCCTCACGGGGTGAGGGAAGTTTAACCCCCAAAACCCCTCCCCGTTCCTACCGCCATGAACCGATCCATAAAAATTTCCCACTTTCTATGTAAGAAATATTTTAGATATTAACTTACCGGTTGTGTTTTAAACGATGGTAGTGGAGATGGGGGCATAATGGCCACCTTAAGAAAAACGCTTATTTAACCATAGAGAATAGCTGTAATATGTGAGTTACATCATTGTTTCGTGTTCAGACACTCAAATAGTCTATTGCCTAATTGGATGAAACTTGAAAAAGTAGATAAAAACGTTTTAAAATACATTTTAAAATTTTTTGCCGAAAGCTGAAAACCAGTCACTGTAGAGGCATAATGAGAAACACCCCGAGGCAGTATGAGCACCATCAATGAAGGCATAAGAGCGTTTTCTGCCAGGAATTCTAGTAGCGAATTCGACTCGATGGAGTCAACTGATTAATAGAGCTACAGCTTGACTTGTATCGTCTGACGATTTGGCCTATTGGTAAGATGTCGGAGAGGTAATCAGTAGGCTCGAGTTCGATTCCTGGTCGAGGTGATTTTTTTTTTCATTTATCATTCATGATCATGATTGCACTAGACGGTGCAATCGGGTGCAATGCAATCGGGTTCATCAAACAAAGCAATAACAAAATAATCTAGGTCTGTTTGTAGAATTCAAAGAATGAACACATGCTCATACCCTAAGTGACACCGATTATTTTGAAAGACTCTTCAAGCCTCTTATGAAACCTAAACTTGGTCTAGTAGCCTGTTATAAAACATTAAATGTTACTTGGGACAAACTTTAAATGTTACTTGGGTCATCGCTAAAAAATTTACTCGAGAAATTGTTGAATAGCATAGCAATAGGTGAATGTCACAACTTGCATCGAGATTGTGGTAGTCAAGCAAAAAAAGTTAAGCTAAGCATAGGAAAATCGATCGTTGCTTAGATTATATTCATATTAGCATATATAATGGTGACATTAAACATTTTGAATTCATAGACATCTTCAATTTTATCAAAATTAATGTCGTGACCGTTGAAAGCTGATGGGTGGAAAGGGTTTCTTGCTAGTTTTATTCAAGAGGGATATGCCCGTTCCTATTGGTAATGAGACTTTGCCCATGTGGACTGAACAATCTGACTGGCTCCAAAATTCTAAAAATCAAAATGATCAGATTTGAACTTGCGACACATGAATAAATATTCGGGCCTTGAAAAACCGGGATATTTTCTCCAATATTCGCCAATATCAAAATAAAAAAATAAAAATCATGAAGAAAATTTTGTTTTTCACTTTTGTTTATCAAAATACATAAGTCAATTCGAAATCATATTTCAAGCTTTGAAAAATCCGTAAACATTGATTTTGATAAAATTTATTAAAAATTTTCATTTTAATTTTTTTTGACTTTGCAAATTACGTGCATAAATTCGGGCAAAATCTGGGTCATTTGGCCCACTCAGTCTAAATTTTAAAAATTCTATATTCAGGACTAAGCTTCTATCAACAAGTTAGAATTTTTTTCCAGATTCTAAGTCGAGTTTGTTACTCTTGAATTATTTTAATCGTTCATCAAAATTTGATTTTGAATTTTGAATTTTTTGTTTAGAGAAGAGCATTTTGCTTGGCTTATTTGGACCCTCATATGGGGAGGGAGGTTAAGCTGATTTCGAGAAAACGTGTTTCAAAGTTTTTTTTTCTCGTTCTTCATGCATTTTTTAGAAAGTTGTAATTTTTATTCGAACGGAAAAGTATGAGAGAAAATTTTTAAAAATCCTAAAATTTAACCAAATATAGTTTGAAACATAAAAAAAACCGTTATAAAACCAATATTGACCATTTAAATGCACTTTTACTTGCATTCGAAATTTGTTCCGGCCTTGTGAGATAAATTAATAATATCTAAGTTTTTAAACTACAATTTATCAATTATTCTAATTCCTTTTTTTATAAATTCAATTACGGAGCTTCATCCATAGATTTTCAAAATCTGATAACAACTAACGAACACGATCACATACACTAAGGTCATTTTTACGCAGTTTGATTTTGCTCAGTTTTACTAACACGGCTTCTTTTTACGCGGTTTTTTGCCATGGATATGATCCTTCTCCATTGCTTTCTCGAATCAACACGTTTTTTGAGCGAAAATGTTTCAAGTCCTGTACGTTAACGACGAAATTTATAATGCGTAAAAAAAAACTTAGTGTGTTTCCCAAATTTTTCAGTAAAAATCTGCCAACATTCGATATCCAAGTTTTAAAGAAGAGTTCTGTTTGTTATCCCAGAGACTCATGCAATAGTTTGATTGAATATCAAATTTCTCATTATTTTTTCTAAAGTTTGAGCCGTTTCTAATAAAAAAATGACAAAATTTAAATTACCTCTTGTTTTAAAAGTGAGTTTAGATTTTTATTTTCAAAATAATAAAGATACTGATTTTGAATTCTTATCTGGATAAGTGACCCTATATTGCTATTTTAAACTTTATATTGGTGAATTCTGTTATATTTTTACTTCTTTTCTATCCTATCACTGAATTTTATTTAAATACTTATATTTGAATCATGTTCTATATTGTTGTGTTGATTTCGCGGTATAAAAAAATCTTAATTATTCATTTAATTTTGTTAATTTTTCAAATGATATAGTATCAATTTGTAATTTTCTTCATTCATTCGAAAATAATTGAGATTCTTCTCTTCAATGCTGAATTTTGTTCAAGAACTGAACTGAATCAATTTAAGAATTAATTGATTTTGAATCTTTATCAGAAAAATTTTTATATTCGTTTTCAGAATTTAAACTGAGAATTTCATATTAAAATTTTAATGCTGAAGCCACTTGCGTTTTTAAATTATTTGAAATTTTTACTCTGAATTGTGTTTTCGTGGTTTTATTGTGTTGTATTATGTATTGTAACTTCATTGTAAGGATGAATATTTAATTAGGATTGATCTGAAGTTTGAATAAACGATCTGCAGTTTATTTTGCATTTTATTATGGGGAAATGCAGCTAGTTTTGAGAATAAATCTACTAGATTTTTTTCACAAACTGCCACAATATGAACAAAATGTATATTTTTAATCGAAAAGAAAAAAAAAGGGGCCCTCCAAAAAAAACGGCCCGGGTCTCCGACGGCTTAATCTGGCCCTACTAAAGTATCATGAATAAACTCGATATTTTTTACATTTGTTTAAGGCCGGAACAAATTTCAAATTCTTCTTTTGTCACCCGGATTTGAAACATCGCGAGGGGAGGGAAAATAAAAAATAATGCGCAAAACAAATAAATTGCAATAAATTGCACGAAAGCTTGCATGCAACCAAATTGCAAACTATACCATTGCATAAAATCTATAAACCAAGTATTTTTTTCTATCGAAAAATTCAATAAAATCAAGAATACAAAATGTGAATTATTTTCCATCTTTCAAAATTCGGTTTTTGGTCTTGTAATATTGCGAATATTTGATTTTTTATTTGAAATTTACTTAAAATACTTCAAACTTTATTTATTCCCCCCTTCGGGATTTTGGAAATTTCGAAGGGGGGGGGGGGGGGGGGTTTGTTCCAGCCTAATTAACAATTAAAAGATGTTGTGTCATGTAAGCACAGTTTTAGTTACTGCGTTCAATTCAAACAAGAAAAATTGAAGGACTGAAAACAAATGCAATGGTTTTTTCGAAAATCTTTGAAGAATTTTCTCCCAGATAGATGTATCAAGCTCCTAAATTCAATGTAATGTAATATTTTTAATTATTTAAAAAAAATATTTTTAAAAAAATATAGAACCTTATTGTTTTTGTACAAATATTTATGTTTCGTAAAAGCTATTTAAATGACCGAGGAAACAAGTCAACGTCTTTCTACAGAACGCCATTTTTTATGGAATACTAGCTGACCCGGTAAACTTCGTTTTACCTTCTTAAGTGTAAATCGTAATAAATTATTAATTTCATCTACACGTCCTTAACTGCACCGTGCTCACGAATAGATTCTTATGGAAATCGTAACAAATAAAGTTGAATTTGTATTGGGACCACCTTCCATAAAAAGTGAGATCCTTGAAACTATTAAACAAACCATCTCTGACCCAAAAAACCCTCGGATACCAAATTTCTCTTCATTCCGACCAACCATATTCATACGTGATGTTGTTACAAAGAAAACGCCTCCATTTTTATATATAAGATGTGAAGAGATCATTTTGTATGGGGACCCCCCTTTCATCAAAAGTGAGATTCTTGAAACCATTAGATATACAAACCATCTCTGGCCCCAAAAACCCTCGGATACCAAGTTTCACTTCATTCCGACCGCCCGTTCATACGTGATGTTATCACAAAGATAGCGCCTCCATTTTTATATATAAGAGATAAAAAGTACACATTGTTCCATATTGATGAACTTACATCGATAAGCTATAGTGTTTAACTTGATTGTCAAACTTGCATTCGAATGCACCTAAATATTGAACTTTTCAATTGCAGTTATTCAAATGAAAACCAGAATGTATAATTAGCATGTTCTTTAATTGTTACAAGAACTGTTGTCCATTTTTTTTTTACTTAATATTCTATTTAATAACTTTCAATGCTTCAAACGTAAACAATAAACATAAATCTTTTTTACAGAAAATAAAACAAAATAAAACACCCAACTAAAACGACACCCTTGTTACACCAAAAATTCGATTAGAAGGTGATGCAAGCCACGCGAAGCGTGCTTTCTTTGGCATTTCTTCAGTATTTGTTGCTGCAGTTGTCGGTTGTCCATTCGTTTTTTAGGAAAAATAAATAAACGAAAAGGAAACAACCCGCAGGGCAATGGCTTAACAATTCAATCGACAAATTTTTGGGGGTGAAATTTTCCTTTCGATTTGAAACACTTTGCCATTGCCCTCGAAGCTGAAGTGTGATGTTTAAGGGTGATTTATTTTAATGTAGGAAATGCTTGATTCGAATCCGCACATATGGCCATCACCCTCAAACAAACAACGTGTTTACTGCAGTGATTCGCAATCTTGCCGTGGAAATCTTTGGCGAAACAAACTCGAAGAATAACTCAACGCGTGATTTAGGTGTCAATTGAGGAAAAATGGCGGTTTCACCTTTGCCAAGATCTTCAGATAAGGATGATTGCTGTTCGCTTTGGACGTTTGTTTTGGAGAGATGATCTCGAACATAATCACCATTTCTGGAACAAAACTGATGAAGTAATCAATTATTTGGAGAGTTGTTATAGGCGATGTATTAATTGGTCAGATTGGTTTCAACGTTGTTAAACACTTCATTGCATTGTGTACCTTAAAATTTTATGTGAAAAACTTTGATTAAAAATTTGAGCAAAAACAAGATTGATTTAGCAAAAAAAAAATTAATTCATATCTCTAGTGTAATGGAAAGAAAGGCAGGAATTAGGATGAGATTGCCAGATTGCCAGATTTTTTTCAGCACGTATCCGAGCCAGATAAATCCAGGCTTTTTTTATCAAAACCTGAAAAATCTGGGCATTTGATTTCAAAATTGTCTATCTTGGTATTACTCATCGAAAATCAAGAAAAAAAAATTTGAGAAAAAAATTTTGAATTTGGAATCGTATTTTACGATTTCAAAAAACCTTCCACGATTATTTTTATGAAACTTGCTCAAAAAATTTCTGGCATTCAGGCAAAGTTAACCTAAGAATGTTCAAAGTACGTTAATAAGTAAGTAAGTAAGTAAGTAAGTAAGTAAGTAAGTAAGTAAGTAAGTAAATAAGAAAGTAAGTAGTAAGTAAGATAGTAAGATAGTAATCTACTTAATTTATAGAAAGACAAAAAAATTCCCGATGCTTTTTTTTGCACATTGCGGACCAAGAACGAAAAATCTCGATTTTTGTCTTTCCGCAAATGCGCTACAATCAGAAGCATTCTGACATGAATAATGTCAAATTATTTTTTTTTTCTTGGCTTAGATTTATTTTTGGTCCTTAATGTGTTAAGTTTATTTTTGGAAATTTGCCATCTGTTTCTGATTTCAATTTCACACAAACATGAAATAAAATTTCAAAATATAAAGACATCAAATCCATCCACCCACAAAAGGCTGCCTCTTATCTTTCCCGATCGCTGATTCTATCAGCATAAAATTGCAATTCCGAAACAAATGAACGTGAGTGAAAATTGAGATGAAAATGTAAACGGCCTAAAAGAGATAACAAACCAGAGGCATCGGAACGATGAATTTTCAATGAGATATTTCCGCGCTTTTCTTTGAGCTGCGTCTGTTTTCAACAGGTGGGACCAGGATGAAATTTAAAAAATGAGAAACGATGAAACGAGAAAAAATAAACAACCACTCGGAAATAACTTCCACATCAATGCCTAAAGATTTGACCAGAGTGGGCGACACAGGTGAACAAATCGACTTAAATCGATGCGAAAAATGATAAATTATGATTAATGCGTATCGCTGAGCAAGGCAAGGTTCAGGGTCATGTTTGAACGCGCCTATCTCAAGTTTTTGGCCTCAAGAAAGCGTAGCAATTTTTGAAAACAACAAGGGTTTCCAGTGAAATTATTTGTTAGCCTACATGTGATGCAAATGGAGATTTCTCTATTTAAACATTTGCGTCAACCAAAGTTTTCAATTTTCTCCGTCTATGACAGGTCAAGCATTGTTGGAGTTTGTGATTCGTTATTTCGAGCATCGGATATAATCATTCAATTCCTTATGATATTTTATTTAATCGTTGTCATAAGTTTTTACATCTCATTTTTAGACCTTGTTTTAGTCAAGTTTTGCGGCGTGGAACTATTTTGCAATCAGAAAAATTCAGAATATTCGATTGATTATGATTCATATATATTTCAATCAAACGAAAAGAATAATGATCATGTGAATGTGTATCATGTGTACATTATATGAGCATCATGTTATAGAATCAAAGCTAACAGTTGGACTTTTTAAAAGTCTTTAAAGTCTTTAACCTCCATCCAGATTTTCTCAAAACTTACCTCCAAGACAAACCAGAGCTGGTCATCTTCAACAGTTGCGCCACGTTTCAGGAATAATCCCGCAAAATCTGGAATATTGGGATGTTTGGAAAGATCTCGCAGTACGAGATATTCTTCTTCGATTTCCTCGATGTTATCGGCAATGCTTTCGAGAATCTGAAAAATTAAAATGGAAATTGATTTGATTAGATACCTGCCTGATTGACATGGAAATGAACTCACAATTTGTACTTACTACAGCTAAATAGAAAAGATTTTTTTTAAGCTGTAGACTAGATTTTGATTTGATTTGAAATTCGTTTGTTTGGAAGAGTGCAGTGTGCTGTAAACTAGAACTTTTGACATTTAGTATGGTTTATGAGCTTGTAGAATGTTAATATTGCATATAATACAAAAAACCTCTGATACTTTGTTTTAAAAATTCTCAAAACAAATTAATCCCCTGTAAAGAGTCAATGAAGTTTCGATTTAGGAAATAACGAATTGTTTAGTGTTTGTTTAGTTTGCATTTCTAATATCAATTGCACACTCGAAACATTCTGTAAAAATTTGTCTTTACATATAGCTCAATTTCTTTTCTTTTTTTTTTTATACAACTGTTGACTGGTAACATTTGGTTGTTTTTTATCTTATTCAAAACAGTGTTCAAATTTTAAGCGGTCAAATATTAAGTCTTCTATTATTTTGAAAAACAATCAATTTTAAACGACGTTCTATCGATTTTTGCAGTTTTCATGCGTCAATTTACTGCTTTATGCTTTATGCTTTATGAGACCTATATTTCAAAAGATCTGTTATTAAAATATTAAGGCATTTCTATATTTGCTATTCTGTCTTCAACACATAGGTTTTTTATATTTTCAACTTTAATTTTTTTCAGATTTTCGTTCAACTCTATAAATTTAGCGATATGGCTCGGTATTGAAAACGCTAAAATTGTAGTTTTTAACGTTGATTCATGAAAAGAGAACTTTTTAGTTCTGCAAAAGTTTACTGAACTGAATGCTTTATGATTGAATTAATAAAATGATAGTAAAAATCTGAAAAAAATACGAATTTCCTGCCCTCTGCTTAAATTTTTTAAAAAGATCCAATGTTATAACTAAAAAAAAAAATTATACAAAAGAAAACGTCATAGCACAGGGGACAGCACTTTTAATGTCTATGTTTAAATAACTGATTGTGGAAGATTCTTTCGTCATAACATTTGTCAGATTTGGTCAATCACCTCTATTTTTTTTTTTAAATTGGTCAGTTTTGGGTAAAAATCGATCTTAGATAATTTAGCATAAATTAACGGTTCTTTATTAAATCCAGAAAACAAAACGTTTCTGTTCTTGTTTCAGAGATATAACGGTTTAAAAAAATCTTTATTTTTAAGAAATTTGTAAAAAAAAATTTCAAATATTTTTGACATATTTTCTATTCAATTCTGTTTTTTTTTAATTTAAAGAGGATTTTTACCAACTTAATTTTTTGAAATCATTAAAAAAGTCTTGAGTTTTTGATATTAATGAGTTTTAATCATTTGAAAACTTTGTTGAAGGCTACAGAGCGATTAAAATTTTGTTTTAAATATATTTTAAATTTATTTCAGTTTAAATTTTATTTAAAAAATTTCATCTAGATTCACTTTTTTTTAAATTGGGAAAAAAAACTAAAAAGAAAACTTTGATAACTTCATTCTTAGAAGTCAAATTTACTCGCAGCCTTGCGAAAAAATGATCATTGAGTTTTAAAAATATTTTTATTGTCCAAATGTTCTGCCAAAAAAGTGTTCCAATTTATATAATGAAGTTTTACTTGTTTTAAAGTCAACTCAAAAACAAAAGCTGTTATAAAAAATTCTAACTGCATAGATAGAATCAGCACCTCAAAGTAAGTCAAAATTAGCTCTTATATTCTTTGAACATCGAAAATATTTAAGTTTTGTTGCTTTGTTTATTCTTAATATTTTTTCCAAATCTTAATCCAATTCAACACAGATTTTTTTAAATAATTCATTCAGGTACTTGATTGTTGTTGCGTTAAACGATGAAAGCTAGTGACATTGAAAATAGTTGGTTATTATTTAAACTAAGATAATGATCATGTCTTGGACTTTATACAACATTCCAATCACTTTGAAAATAAAATCTTACAAACAATTTAATTAAAGGATCTTAATCAAAATCAAAGCATCAATAAATAGAATTGAAATTGATTGATTTACCTCTTATGAACATTGGGAAAATTTTGAAGTTCTTAGGAAACCAGAAAAAAAAGGATTTTAATTTCGAATTCAGAAAAAGTACAAACTATATTGTAACTTATTTCTGTAAAAATTTTCCAAAAAAGCCCGATTAAAGCCAGAATCTTTGTTTTGCTATGCAAATCCAACGATCAGATTCAAAAAAGATTTACAATAGGAAGTTTAACAGAAAAATCACATTTTTCCGACATGCAAAGAATTTAAGTGCTTATTTGGATTGATTTTTTAATATTTACCAAATTAAAATTTTTCTATCAGTTTAAATTCATGTTCATTTTTTGCCTAATTGTAGAAATTTATAAAAACTAGAATAAGGATTGAGTTCATCGTTCAATTTTCCCGAAGACCGTCAATTATTTGAACTTTTAATTCAACGTTATGAATGTTTTCTTTTTGTAAACTTTTCTCAGTTCTGTGAAATACGGGAAGTAAAACTAAATTTGGATAGTTTCAAGCCATTTTAAATTCAAGATAATTTCTAAAGCATAAGTCAGTCGTATCGTTTTGTTATCTTCAATAGAGTTATGGAATAAAATAAAATCTGAAATGTGAAATACTCATACTGTTTCTTTAGTGATGTCAGATACAGTTATAATGTTAAATATTGAACTATCCTAAAAGTAAAAAAAATAATTTTTAAAACCTTGTATCTCTAAAAGAAGAATAACTAGGCGAACGGAGTATTGAAATATATTCAAAATAAGTTTATGTTTTTCATGTAGATTTGTTGTCCGCTATCAGAAAAAAATTCTGTACAAATTTGAATACTTTTGAATTTTAATTTGAACCACCAAAACAAGAGGTGAGAGACAAAATCTAATAAAAGATTTGAAATAAGGACGCCAAAATCTTTTAAATCGATTCGTTGAAACATGGACACCAACATGCTGTTCTCTTGTTTTAAATTTTAATTTTCCAAAATAATACACAGTAGAATAGATTGAAAAGTTCGAACAAAAAATCTACAGAAACTTGTGTAAAATTGCCAATGTCTTTTTTTTTAAGAAACCGTTAAAAATTGATGAAAAACAGTGCCCTTGCTTTTTTTGTAACTTTTCAACGGCGCCATGGATGTCACTGGTTCTAGATTCCCTTTTAAAAAGTACACAATTTTTTGATAGGACGCAATGGTATATGAACTCATACATATGTAAATAAACTTGAATAATTCGATTAGATGAATTGTTCTGAGAATTACTTTAAGCTAAGAAAAATAGCATCATCATTATTTTTCACTACAGAAACTGCCGAAATAACAAACAGATGTACAAGCTGGAATAATAAAATTCCAGACACCTGTGGAGAATTCAAAATGCTATAATTTATACATAATTTTATCAGGACTATTCAATTTTTGAAGTGTGTCATACTCGGAAGGTCGCAATCGTAAATTATCTCGAAAATAAAAAAAAGCAAACGGCTGCAATTTAACAAAAGATTTGGGTTGGTTGATTAATCTGGTTTATTTACCTTTATTCTTCTACTATAAACTTTAGACAATTCTTTTTAAATTAACAATCACACCCAGCAATACTGATTCTAAGCTTGTCTTAGCAGGCTTTTTGACGTATCATATCTGTTTCTGCATAGTGCCTCATTCAAATTTGAAGCAATTAGAGAAATTAAAAGATAATGCTTTAGATTTTCATTAAGCAAATAACAAATTTATTACGAAACTTCAACATCAATTTGGTCGAAACTCTTCAAATAGTAATACAACCCCTATCAAAACTGACAAGATTTATATATTTTGTTTTGTATACATTGCACTTTCTTTTTTCTGGTGGTTCAACTAAAAAACATAAAATTTTTCCAAAATCATCGTTGGAACTTTACACACTTTTCAAGGCTCAGCTTGTTCATCTGTTCATTTGCAATTCATATGCATTTTCCAATTGAAAACAATTTTGCATCAATTTTTTTCCATAAAAAAATATATCCTACCTTGCTCAATACATTGAAAAAATTTAAAAACATAGATAAATAATATTTTGAAAAAAAATGCACATTGAAAATCAATTTAAACTTGCAAAATTCAGAACTGAAGAATTATTTTTACTATTTTATGAGGAAGACTTAAATTTTTTACTCAGGAACTGAAGTTCGTTCGCATTGCAAGTTTCCGCTTGTGGGGCGAACAACGCCTGGCCTGATAATGTGTAGTTGTAGATGCAACTCTATCTAAACCAAAAGCAGACGCCACAAAAAAGGGTTTACAATAGAAAATTTGAGAATTTGAAAATTTTATGTATAATTTTTGTACAAAATATTCAGTTCACATTTTGAGTATTGAAGATGAATTACCCAATTCTTTTCACTTGCTAATCATAAAAAAAGTATCTTTAATTGAAATATAATTCGAATACACTGCATCAGTAGACTGAGTTGATTTGGGGTGATTCTTGAGTTTCTTAAACCCAAGGGTCTAAAAAGCTTCGTCTTGGTTTTGCAGAATTCTTAAGAAACGTTTACATGAGTAAATTTGAACTTATATATTTGTATGGGAAAATTGAATATTTTGTACTAAAAAACCAACATCATTTTTGTTTATTCTGTGAAGCAATGGTTTTTGCAGTATTTTATAATTTTTTTGAGGAAATCTGCCAAATGATGCTAAACGATGCCAAATGGCTAAAAATTTCAAAAAACGTCGAGACCTGGTGTTATTTCCAAAAAAAATATAATTGCCATACAGCGATATTTTTGGACTTTTTGTTAATTTTTCTGAAAATCAGCCATTTTCGAAATCCGTCTAATTCCCAGAAAGCCGATTTTTGACAATTGTTTTTAGATAACACCAGATCTCATGCATTTTAAAATCTTTTGCATCTTAATATAAATTTCTTTTTTTTTTGTTTCGATTATAGTCGTTTTACCATCTTTATGGCATTCGCGACTCTATCAACGTTGCAGTTGGCGGATCGTTATTGAAAAACTTATCCGGTACAACTGCGTTCGATGTTTGCTCTTGGGCTCGAACTCGCGGACATCGGCTCTGAAGACAACAGACTTGCCAACTGAGCTATATCACAAGCCCAATATATAAATTTCGATTTTTCCGTTTTCCTTTGCACCCCCTTTTGGTGACTTTTCAGAGTGAAAAACAAAAATTTTAAGCGCTTCGAGGCACCCCTAAATCAAGTACGATTGAGCTAAAATTTTGCACAGGTCAGATTTTTTGGCAAATCTAAAAATTGCGTATGGTCGGTTTGTAATATTCGACTATGAAATTTCTCCCTAAAAAAAGGAAAAAGGAACAAAATAATTTGAACATTTACCTATACACGTTCAAGCTATTGTCAAACACATTTTATTCTTTTGTGCAATTTCTAACTCTAGCTCAAAAGTGTTGTGTGAATCAATTGTATTTTTTTTTTTTGATTTATCAGAATAAAAGAAACAAAATCAAAATAATAAAAACTGTTAAAAAATTTGTCCAACTTCAAGGTGTTGAATATATAAAATATTCTGAAATTTCATTGTGAATTTAAGATTGACGAAAAGTTCATTCATCGGAAATATTTATCACTAACCTTGACCGCGTACTTGCGTCCATTGTGTTTGTCCTTGGCGCTGTAGACTTCCCCGTAGGTTCCTTCGCCGATCAAATCCAGCAGCTCGAAGCGCTCAGCCGGGCTCGGAAGTCGCGCAAAGTCCACGTGCTGCGACAGCCCATGGTAGGCCATATTCCTGTAGAGGGGAAAAGCGAAGGCAGGATTATCACCACGTGTCTCACTGTAGAATCACTAATTTAGGTTTTCGATAAACGTTTATAAGAATCGCGCCAGCCCGTTTACCGATCCCTACGAAGTCCACGAAACAACTGTTGCAAATTTGTCTACCGAAGCAACTAGGAAGTCCTAGTTCAAATCAGAAAGGTTCAGAACAACATTGGAAAACGAATAGTTTAGCAAAAGGGAACACCCATACAGAAGGTTAGTAAAACAACATTGATCTTGGTCGTTCTGTAATGACAAGGAGGAATGAAGCGAAAACAAACATGAATAATACGATTAACTGAACACGTTTAGGTTGACAATTGAAGGCTGTATGTCCGTGTGTGTTTTCATTGATTTTCCACTCCTCCTACATTATACTAAAATGTAGAAAATGGAATCGATAGTTATTTTAAATGGGTGAAAAACATCGTTGAATCAATGTAGAAACGAAAATGTGTTGGAGTTGTTGGTTCTTATTATAGAACTAAAACTTTAAGTAACACTTTAAAAAAGACAAGTGAATCATCTCATTAGTTCCAATCATACAACACTCAGAAAAATATGGGATATTTTCACACATCAAAACGTTTGCTTGTTTATTTGTCTTCAATATGCTAAGCCCTCAAAAGCTTGAAAGCTAGAAATGAGGAAAAGGTGTTATTTATTTAGTAAATGATCAAAAATGTCCAAATTGAAAAATTCAAGGAGAGATATGAAAATGTATTTCATTTTTCCATTGATCGCATAGTTTTAACTTCATCGAAAGCAAAATAAATGTTTTCCTCATGACAATTTGGAAGAAGTTGTTGAGAATCCAAAGTTTTAAACTTAAACATAAGAATTCTTGAAATGTTTGGTGAACAATTTTTTCCTATAATATTTTTGCTTTAACAATGTATACATTACAAATGTTAAAAAAAAGTTCTATATAATTATTCAGGTATCAGTTATTTTTCAATAATCGTTAGGTATTTACTTAAATTTCTATCTTTCGAAACAATTATGGCAGTTGCCAATTTTTTCCAAGAATTTTTAAGAAATAAATGTGAGGCTTGAAGATTTCATTAAAAAAAAATTTATATTAACTTAGATTAGAAAGTAGCAAGCTTATTCTTTTTAACCACAAGCATGATCATTTAAAACATAGGTACAAATTTATCAAATATCGAGATTTAAAAGTAAGAGATTAAGTTCTCTGTGGATTAAGTTAACGCTTCAAATCAGATTTATTTACTACTCTGTTTATCTTTTATAATTTATGTTAAATTTTGATTTCCTTTTTTAGATTTTTGCTTTCAGATTGAACGTTTTGCACTCTTAGAAGTTAATTCTGGTTTTATTTGGTTAATTGTCATCCACAGTCGGTATTGTGTGACTATAAAATTTAACAAATGAACATTATGTATGTATGAATGAATGTGTGTAAGGTATCCACCATGAGTGCACGGATTCACCGCATTTTCTGGCTAAATATGCACGTAAGCATGTGTTTACGTGAATTTTTTTAGAATAATTTGTTCGACAAATCTCCAATGCATCGCGTACACCTTACCAGGACCCCATGGCATGATTATGGGATTATGGAATTCGAACCCAAAAGTTTTCTTTCCGATACCGAGAATCGTACCCAGTACGCCAGGCATAAAAAAAACCAGAGTCTCTCCAGCCTACCCGTTAGACCACTCCAGCGCTTACAAAATTTTAACAATAAATATCATGTACAAAAATCAGAATAACATTCACCTGTTTGGTGTTAAACAAAAAACTTATTTCGGAAACGCGTGAATATTTTTAAGATCTGTGTTCACAAAAAATATTTGAGAGATTAAAGCAAAACCACTTAGGCTATTTTTGTTCATGATTATTCAGTTTTGTATGAAAAATTAGAGAGTACACGCATAAAAATGCAATATTAAAAATTTAAAATTTTTGGGAAATAAGTAGTTTAAAAAAAAATCTCAGTTAATTCTATAGATATCGAAATTTTTTCGTAGCTTTCGGTCACAATCAATTACAATCATCTTCCTGCATGTTCTGAACGATGATGTTTAACATAAAACCTACTATTTTTCCAAAATTGTTAAAAATTACCCATTTTTTGTTTTTATTATAAATTTTGAGGATACGAATATATGCAGTTTTTTTTTCTTGCATTCGAAATATAAGACCCTTAGCTATGTTTAAAAGACAAAAAAGTGATGGGAAACGTTAGGCTTTTTTCTAAGAGACCAAAATGTTTAAACCTTTTGAGTAAATCATTAAATTTCTCATTTTTTAAACTTTTTGTTAGCCGTGTAAAAATGAAAAAAATATTTCGAAAAGAAGCTTAAAAAATAAGTTTTTTAACGATGTATTGGGAGTTGATGTAGCATTTCATTCGAAGGAGAACAATTGATTTGAATATTATTGGATTCGAAGTATATTTTTCAAAATTTTCTAAGTCTGATGTGAAGCGATAAGTGCTTATGATAATGATCTGAAAAATTGAGGATATCTTAGTTAAATATAAAATAAAAATCATTACGATGAAGTTAATTTTTTGACTTTTTGCCGCCTCAAACACCATAGTGCAGTGAAGACGAACAATTTGTTTATATTCATCATTCACTTATGATGGAAAAAATATATTTTTTTACTCGGCTGTCTTATCTAATCTGATATTTATCAATAGATAACAGATTACATGAAAGATTTTTTTTATCTGAGAAGTGTGCTTGAACTGCTGAAGATTATGGATTCGTGTTATTTTTGCAATAACACGAATATAATTTCCATTAATAGTTCATTCCACACAAGACAATCTAAAAAAAAAATTCAATTTTTTTTAAAGTTTGTTGCTCAGTATTATTATTTGAAAGTTATTTTTCAATTCAAATCTTTTCTATTGATTTGAATTGATACCATGTAAAATGTTATTCAAATATCAATATTCTTCGAAAAATGAATTTCACCCTAAATTTCATTTTGTGATTCTTATTCTTCAAAATACTCAACTTCACATTCAAAAGGGTTTTGAAAAATCAAACAAGGCCACAAAATTCACATTTTTTTTAAGTGCAAAGAATTTTAGAGTTAATTTTGAATTTTTCGGGTACCCTATGTAAAATGTGTAATAATGGTTTTTTTTATCAGCTTTTGTATCTTATATTACTTTTGAAAATGGATGATAATCATATAAGAAGTTTCTGAACTTTTTTGACAAAACTTAATGTTAATGTTAAAAAATTATAAAAAACGTTTTGAATCAAATATCATCTTTCCTCAAAACCGCAGGTAATTTTTATTTTCGCGAAAAAGTTTAAAAAGTTTTCTTGTTGTTTACAGAAATTTAGCAGATTTTTTAAAGAAGTTTTCTACTAAATTGAATTCAATTTTTTTCAAATCAAAATTAAATTGATTCCTGGTAATATCTAAGAATGTCAGAAATATGATGTTTTTTCAATTTGAAATTAATCGGAATGTAGAATTTGACCTTTTTTTATGATCATTCATTATCAATTTATTATTCCTTAATTAAAGGAAGTATAATAAACAAATTCATACTCTTTTTATTTTACTTCTACCATGTAGATTTTTTACTGGTTTTAGTCATCAATGATTGATGTCACTCAAAATTAATAAATTTTCAAACTTATAAACTCCATATCACTAAAAATAGAGGTGATAGACAAAATCTGACAAGGATTCGAGTCCAGGACACCAAAATATATGAGATCAATCAATAATACAAAGATTTTATTGGAAAACATTTCTTCTTCATGTTTAAAAACTTATCTTGATTATCTTCATGTTTTGTTTTATTTTCAAAGAAACTTATTATTTTCGATCAAAGTTAATGAATTTTCAAGTTGAACCATCCATTTTATTTTAAAACTATTTTAATAAAGTTTGTCTTTGTTTATCAGTTCTGAATGTGTGTGTGTTCTGAAAACAAGATCTTCTTGGAAGATTAAAAATCTCTGTTGTGAAGATAGCTTCTACATTTAGTCTTTTCCTGGATTCAATATTTCAATTGACGACGACAAAATTTTCAGAGTCTAAAATTTCAAACTTTAAAACCCGCGCTTTAAAATTCGTAAACGAATTTATTTTTGTTATTTATAATTATCTTTACTGAATCGATCAAAATTTTTGAATAATCTTTAAAAAGTTCGAAAAATAGTTTCATCTCTGACTTTTGGCAAAAAGAATAAAATATGTGCTTCTATTGATACAATGAAATTCTATCATCAACTATGTGTTTTAAATAAATTTTCGCAAGTTCTTTATTGATTTTCTTTCTTTATCCAGAATCCACAATGATCGACCGTGATTCAATTTTTTTTTCAAATTCAAGATATTGGAAGATGTTTAATTTTTCAATCATCTCTTACCCTCTCTTTGAAAATGAAGAAAATAAATGCTTATTCAGCTGAATAACAATAAACAATCATTTCATTTTGTTAAACAATTTCTGATCATGGTTAGTTCTTTGCCAGATCTGAAAAAAAAAAATAGAATTCGGATTTAATTTCTAGTGTCATACTTTTTTATGTTCCTACTTTATTCTGTTCATTTATTTCAAAAGCTTTTTTCCTATTATATGAGCATTTTTGGTATTTTATTATTTCTAGCTAAATTTGAATTTAAAAAACAATCCCCCCCCCCCTTCCCACCCATGGAAGTGCGCTGATTTTAAACCAGGCCAGAAGGAGCCTTAGGTGAACCGTAGTTGATAGCAAGCTCAAGCTCAATAATTTTTTTGGAAATTTACCTATCAACATAAGGGGAGAGTGGGGATACTTGATCCCCTTTTCTTATTTTCACCATATCTTTTTGGAAAAATTTAGCAACTCGCCGTCTTTGACATTTTCTGACAGCTTGTAACTTCAAATTTCTATGCTCTAAAAATTAGAACGATACTTGAACCCGTTGATGAACTAGAAGCATTTTCGTGGGAGTAAAAAAATTGCGATTTTTCTGAAGTTAGAGGAGATTTGATCCCCTATTGAAGGAGGCTTTATTTTTTATTCAGGAAGCCAAAATCCTTATATAAAAATCATACAAAACCCCAAGATAGAATGTTAATTGACTATTTTGGTCATGTTTGTTCTCATTTCACAATTTATAGCAGACATAAGAAGAAAATTCTATAGCTTTGTCTCAACGCTTAAAACATTGCATACTAAAGGCGCTATTTTTTATAATTAAGAGAAAATTAATTATTTTTCTTCAGACAATTGTTTGATAAATATTAGTTTTTGGATAAATATTAGTAATTTCGTAATCAGCAATCATAACGATCAATTCAGAAGAATAATATGCCGTTTGGAAGGGGGATCAATTGTACCCAACTCTAGGGGATCAATTGTACCCATAATCAACATTTTAGAAAACTTTTTCTTAAAAAAGTTGAGAGTTTTCCATTGCTTTGAAAATATGACATCATGAAATTCATTTTACGCTCGAACGATTGATACATTGGAACAAATATTTTTTTCATAATTTTCCCATGTAAGGAACATTTTAAAGTGATGAAAAAAGATCTTCAAGTTTCATTTTGTGAAATTTTTCAAACAAAGTTCAATTACTCAAACAATTATTTTGTTAAAATTTTTTAAACTACAAGCATTGTTATTTTGCTCATTTTGGCACATTTTTCAAGAACATTTGATCTTTGTAAGACATTCCAGTTTCGAGATATAGCTAAGGAATCAAGTATCCCCAGGGATCAAGTATCCTCATTCTCCCCTACACAATACCTTAAAATGATGATTATTGTCCCAAGTTGTGTAGCAGTTTTTCATGGCTGTCTTCAGAAAATTATAATCATTTTATGGCTTATTCACTACCTATCTTCCGTCAGTATTGCGCGACTATTGTTCGAAACTTCTTGTATTATACCCGGGTTTATTTGATATTTTTGCTAAATCTAATAAAATTACAAAATTTTTAGACACGGAGTTCAGATTTGCCCTTTTAACTTATTTTTTAAAAAAATCATCCTGAATTGCGCGACCGTGTAGTTAAAAGTTTAGTATGCCTATGGTTAAAGATTATCGATCTTTAGAACAACTATTTCAAAGAAATGTATTTTGCTAAAACACAGTAAATTCTACTCACTGACGCAAACATAAACAATGATTCACATATCGATACATTACGATACGATTTTTCCTCTTAACATCCTACCAGAGACGAATGCCTCCTGTGGAGTCTGTCAATAAAAATAATCGATGATTTCTATATTTTTAACGATTTTTTCAACATCGAGCATGTTTGTACCACGACATGAATCCCGTTCAACATGATTCATGTTTTTACTTTGCAAATAATTATCACAATCTATTCAACAAAAAGATATGAAACCCACCAACTCATACAACATCGACTTTAGGTAGGTATCATTAACGCCTACCATGTTCGAGCTTTAATTTTAACCAGCTGTAGACTTTGTTTTCTTCGAATGAATCTTACATACCGGTGGGAAAATCATTGTAGAAAAAGCCCAGCTGATTCAACCACTAATGTTGAGTTGCAGCCAACATAACACGATATTCCGTTACATCAAAGCGAAGCTTCCATTGACATGATGTGGCAGATAGATGTTTTTGGAAACGCCTTCCCTCATCAGTGGGTACCTTAGTTTTTTTGTCCTCTGTGGGTAGCAGTGAATTTAAACGCCTGCATTGCTGCAATGAAATTAGTTTGATGTGCAGTGCTTTGTTGGAGTTTGGGGAAATGGTGGAAAACACGTTTTAACGAAAGCTCTTGGTGCTTCACATCAGCTGCCAAAATTAACTTCAACCCACTTGAACCACGTTACTAGATACCTAGGGGCAAAAGCTTTCAATATCATCGAACACGAGGGTGATTTGAAAACGAAAGAGAAGATAACACCTAAACAGTGGAGAAAACGAAGCTTGTTTAACATATTGCAAAAAAAAAAATGAGAAAATAGCTCCCTCCATGTCGCGGACATGTTTTCCGAGCATGTTTCAAATCAATCAAGTGCTAATGCATTGTCTGTCGAATGCCGAAAGTACATGCACAATAATCGAGCAGCAGATATTAAGACTTGCACTTTAATACCTAGTTTAAAGCAGTTTATGAGTACTTAATATCTTCGATTATTCAAGTGTTTGTTGATATAACCCAAGAGCCTTTGGGTTTTAAAAAAAAATATTAACGTTTGTTAAACATGTAGAATTTTGGTTTCTTAAGCTACAGTAAGTAGCAAAACATTTATTTTGGAATAGGTTAAAAATAATGAAATATGATAAAGAATTCACAGAATTTTAAATTTCCTACTAAAACGAAAAATGTGAAAATGGAAGTAAAAAAATAACAAAACAAAGAAAAAAAAACATTCAATCTTAGTTTGGGGCATGGCATCATATGAGGAAATTTATATTTTATTTAAAAAAAAATTGAGGAAGTTTCGAGCGATAATGTCAAAAAAATTGTTGTTTTAATAGGTAAAAAGTTTAAAAAAATATCTTTATACAAGAAGAAAAACTATCAGCTGTGCTAACAGTTTGATTTATGATTAAATGATAAAAGGGTATTCTTTGCGTGGGTACATTTCATACAATAAATAAAACTTCAGTATTCTGCAACATGAAAAGTTCGAAAAGTGTTATTTCGATGACTGAAAGATAGCTGTCTTTGTTATGAAAGTGTGGCATCAATATGTTTTAATGAATCGTTTTACTGAATACGATTTTGAAAATGTTTAGCTTTTTTTTAAGCCCAATTCTGTTTTGTAATTTTTATGTACAGATAAAGAAAGAAGTGATTTTTTTTATTCTTTAGAAAATCTTTTCAATGATTTCAAAATTTATAATTCAGGCAGTAAATGCATAGAGGCGTTCATATATTAAGTTATGGTTTTGGGAGCGAGGGGGTTTGTGTTTTTGTTTCTCGAGCTTCTCAAGTTTTTGTTCGAAATTTTTCAGAAACTCCGAGTTTTGAATCTAAAATTTAATTCTGCATGAATATTACAATTTTTTGAAGCATTTATCCCATTTTTTCATGTGATTTTCACATAAAATTACTTGAACTATTCTGAAGTTTCATATAAAAAATTAACATTCCACTTGGAATTCCTTACCTTGGCTCTGATTGTTAGTAAGTGAACTGAAATTTTTTAAATAATTTCCTTTAATTCTAAAATTTTAAATATGGCTTTCTGAATATATTGAGGAGTCATTTGTTAAAACTGAAACCGGTTCTCACAATCTATACCTATTTGAATAGTCATCAAAATATTATTAATTTTTCCAATAATTTTGATTTGGTTATTCAGTCATTCAAAAAACTAAAACAAAGTGTACGAGATGTAGCTATCGATTCAGTTGGAAAGTCAAGACAGCTTCCAATGCTATTTCTTCTATGAATTTCCACAAAATATTAAATTTTGTGAGTAAATTCATTCATTTGCGCTGTTGTAAATCAGCTGGATTTCAACCAATTTCTACAAGATTCAGTATTTTATAATCGTCTCGTCAATTTTAAAGAAAAAATGTTTACTTTTTTAAAAGAAAATGTCAAAGTTTCCTGATAAAATTAAAGATTAATTTTTTTGTGAAAAAGAATTCCTCATTTGTGACTGTTTTTGATTGCTTTAAAAAACTGTACCATTGGATATGAACAAATTATTTTTTCCACTTTTGACGACCTGGGATACGAAATTTGATACATTCAACGACTTACCCGTCCTTCAAATTATTCTATAAGCATATTCTCATATCAATCTTATCCTTAATCAAGGAAAAATCGCGAAAACAATGTACAATCAATAGTCCTAGCTTTGGCTAGACATTAGACTGAACACAGAAGAAAAAAAATGTTGATTTTTCAGTCCAAAATAATCAATTTTCCTATACAATCCTAAAAGTTTTAATTTACTCATGTAAACGTTACTTAAAAATTCTTCAAAATATATGGATGAGTTTTAAAAAAAAACGAAGCTATTTAGAACTCATGGTTTGAGAAATTCAAAAATGACCCCAAATCGACTCAGGACGTATACTAAAATGTTCAATCAATATATGTGGCCCTCCATCCAAATCTCCATCCAAAATTGAATGCTTGAAATCAATTGTCCGTTGCTTAAAACTTTCATGAATAACCCAGACAACCAGAAGTCGTATATTATTTTACAGGTTATATCGTATGAATGTTATTTAAACTCATTTTCGTTTATCTGCACCTACAATGTGCGGCCCATGCATATTCTTTATCGTATTTAAATACATTGCATGATTTTATTACGACAAAACAATCCAAATCGAGAATATGTGTGCTAATGTACCTATATGGCCTCCAAAATGATATGTATGTATATACTGGTTTTGCTGCTTTATATACGATATGTTTACACGTATATTTGCACGTATATTTGCACGTATATTTGCACGTATATTTGCACGTATATTTGTGTTGCAAATTTGATATACCCACCAAATGGTTGTCTGGGAAAGTTTCACCTTAATCTGATGCATAATAACGACAACATCGCTAAAACAGTTAACTGTTAATAAGGACGATTCCTTTTGCAGACCCCTGGTCCAAAGAAATCTGATATCAATTTCCCGCCCGTTGAACCCCCTTGAACAAATCATCATAATCCAATGTATAATAACGTCAATATTTCAAAAACAGTGAACAGTTAATATAGCCGACCCCTTTTGCTGACCCCTTACGCAAAATTTGATAACTATAAACGATTTGCCATTCTTTAAAATACTGATGTGCAAATTTTCATCTTAATGCCATACATAATAATGTTAATGTTACAAAAACATTGGAAAGTTATAATGAATGACTCCTTGACTTTTGGCCCAAAATTTGAAACTTGAAATTTATTCTAAGTCATCAAAAATTCCTATGTTCAAATTTTCATCTAAATCCGATTAGTGATAACGTCAATATCGCTAAAATAATATTTGTGATGTATGGACGAACCCTTCAAAAGGGTCATCCGAAAATCTTAAAGCATTTTTCATCATTCCTGCCCATAATTCCAGCTCTCTAGGCCTTGAGGCGGCTCATTTATGTGTAGACAAATAAACAAACAAACAAACAAACAAACAAACAGAAATTGCTTTCAGGACCCATTCCAAGCATCCCTCAACTCATGATTCATTTAAAAGTAACATCCTGTCGAAAATTGAGAATCTCTTCAGATTTTTTTGCGAGGAATTCAATGCAATTCTTAGAATGAAAATCGGTTCAGAAGGTTGTGAGCTGCACCCGCGTGAAGAATGCGTGGTGACGTCCCGAAAATTGATATGCTTTTTTCGAAAACATTCAAGACTTTTTACTTAAACAATATAATAGTATTTCTTAAATACAAGTGTAACATGTCAACGCGTTTCAATAAAAGAATTCAAAATTTGAATTCTTTAAGAAACTAAGAATATTTTTATCACAGAATAGTTGTTTTTAAAAACGTCTCTAAAAAATATTTAAAAAATCGCTCATGTTGAACATTTGATTCGAAAATAATAAAAAAACTATCATGGAAATGAAGTTCTCTTCGATTTTTTTAAAAGAATTTTTGTGAAACATAAAGCATGTAGTTATCTGTGATTTGAATTGAAATCTTAAATAATGATCAAGTTAGTCATACAAAAATTGCTTTATGGCAAACCTCACTAAATACTTCTATTACTTGCTGACATTAGGAACCTCATCCAACAAATAAATATAATGTGATTAAAAAATCTATGAACATGGTCTATTTTATAGATAAACATTTTCTACCGAACAAACTAAGTCCTTCATACAATGTTTTTTTTTGTAAAATAATTTAAAAACCCCGTCATTAAATAAAATTTTCACCTCCGAGAATTTAACTAGCAAAAACAAATCGAACTCCGAGCTCACATTAAATACATCTCCATGAAAAATTCGGGCATGATCAGGTTACGGCCCCTGCAAATAATCTGATGTTTGTACGGAATTATGTTTTTTTAGGATGAACATAATCAGTTTTCACCAATAATGTTGGTGTTTATCAACTGTTTATTTTTTTAAATTTATATTATCATAACTAAAGCTTAAGTTATGATAGAATTTCATCTGAAGAACGCCTTTCGTTTGAAGTTCTGGTAAAACAGTTATTAAACTTCAAAAATGAGTTTTTAAGCGTCGAATCCCGACAATTTATGTTTTATTTGTTAAATTGATTCTTTAGAAACTTATTTTTAAAACTTATTTTAGTTTCATAACCCTAATCGAAATGGGGCTTAGAGATGAAATATTTGTCACAATCAAAGCCTCGAGCATACTACAATGAAGATTATCGGCCGATAAAGACTTAAAAAAATGGTGCAAACAAGATTCAAGGTCATTGCGCAATAATTTTCATAGGTCCAATCCCCCCAGATTTAGCATGGAACTTTGAGCTGAGCGTTTCATCTATTTGAGCTTGCAACTAAAGATAGATTTTCATAATTTGCTTGAATTGGTCATTCTAGTGTCCATTAACAAACTATCAATAGAATAAAGGCTTTTGAAATTAATTATTATTTCTGCTTTCATTTTCAGTTAAACTAACAAATTTTTTAAAGATTTAGAAACTTACATAAATGCTTTTACGAATTTTTGTTAGTTTAGGTTTTTTTGAAATAATATTCACGTTATCGCACACATAAATTTTGAATAAAATTGATGCTGGCTGTGTTACAAACCCTATCTGTTTTTGTTGGCACCACTTGGATTCAAGGTCGATTTTTTGGGAATGAATGGATCTATTTCATCATCAAATTACATGATTTGTTAAATTTCAAAGCTTATTTGGTGAATAGAGAATTAATTTTAAGATTATAGTTTGATTTATTTCTCGTAGCTGAAAATAATGTTTCGTGTCCTCACCGGTTTGACGTCACAAAACTAGTTCCCTGTAAAATATTTAAATTGGAATCAAAATTTCATGAAATCAAAAACAGCAATTTGTTGGTTGAAACAAACTGATAATTTTCTGAAATTTCCATAAAGTTTGGTCGTATAGAAGAGCTGAGAAGTACGGTTTGGTAAACAAATCATAAAAGAGGAAAAAGTGGCGTCACGACTTCTATTTTGATAAAAATTCTTTCATTTGAAGTACTTTTACTTTCAATCGATAGCGCTTTTAATTCTGAACTTTAGGTATGCTTGTTTAAATGTGCTCAATAAACCGTAGAGTTCACCAAAATATTGTTTTGCAAACGTTGTGAGATCACGCTGGAATGGCTCATAGATAGATTGTGTAAATGTTGTCAAAATTTACAATTGAAATTTTGAAAATATTTCAAAAAAATTATATTCAAAATACCGTAAACTGGGGTAACTTTGATCAACATGAAATTTTTGCAGATAATCATCATTAACCAAGTCTGAATGCCGAAAATCGGAAATTACTCATTCCTTTTGCATAGATTCAAGACATTCCTATGCAAATAATGAACTCCTATTATTCCTAACATAATAGGAGCTAACAGTTTATATGGACGATCCCTTTGGCTGACCCCTTACACAAAATTTGACACCTGAAATCGTTTGTTCCTCTATCAAAACATTCATGTGCAAATTTCCAACACAATACGAACACAATACGAAAAATAACGTCAATATCGCGAAAATAATATATGTCTTGTATGGACGACCCCCTTCAGAAGGGGTCATCTGAAAATCTGAAAACATTTTTCATCATTCCTGGTCCTAATGAGCACATGCCTAATTCCAGCTCTCTAGGTCTTAAGATGGCTGAGTCTATAGAGGACAAACAAACAAACAAACATACAGAAATTGCTTTTTATATATATAAAGATAAAATATTTAATAAGATTTTTGATGTTTTTTCGAGAAATCTAACTTTTACCGGCATTTCAGATAAAGGTCCAAAAAGGGTACAAGTCTAGTGCAAAAAGAGGAATAGTAGGTTCAAAGTAGGAAATTTTGATCATCCATATATTTGTAAATCTATCGAAAACGGCAAAACCAAGGATGAAAATTCTCATGGAAACTGGTTGATAAGTCCATTGACTACGAATAAGTTTTCTAAAAACCACAAAACACTCGTCCATGTATGAGAAAAACATCGGTTTTTTTACACAAACTACCTTAAAGGGTTCAAAGTAGGGCAACTAACCCTGATATGTAGTTTTGAAGTTTTAAAATATCTGTGTTTTTCGAAGTCTCACAAACAAACACCTTTCTTGATAAAATGATAGCATTTAGAAGAAAACGAGTTGTTTTGTATGAAAGTATAACTTTTTTCCTTTGTTTAGGTATAGTTTCAGATTTAATTTTATGGTCATTCTATGAAAATTTTTGGATATTAAAAAAACGGACATTTTCTATGAGAAAGCCTGTATAGAACAAATGGCAAAAAACCCTATGAAATGATAAAGTTTGGATCAAAATATAACATAGGAACAGTGGGAGGACTTAGGGAATTGCATGAAGGTAAAGTTTCATTTGATTTTGAGACCACAAAATATTGAGAAATTTTTATAATTTTTGCCCCTGAATGTAAGCAGCAACATTGTCCATCTTTTTAGTATATTTGTTTTTAAAAGAAAACGTTGAAAAATTCAGTTGAGATCAATCAAAAAAATACTGTGATTGATGTTTGAACCTTCTGTGCTAATTGGTATCAAAACAATAATTTTGAAGATGTTGAGATACGTTAAAACCATAGTGATCAAAGTTACCCCGAAACATGAAATCTGGTTGTGTAACCAACATTTAGCTATAGCCACTAATGTCGTTTGAATATTCTGCTATCAATGATTATGCTTTATACTCCTCACCTCAGTAAGTGTTTTATTTTGTTATCTGTTCGCGATTTTAAAAATCTCAAATTTGTCAAGGGACCATTCAAATATTACGTAACGTGTTTTGGGGGGGATGGGTATAGCAATTTGTTACGGTTTGTGAATTTTTGATAGAAATGTGTTACGAAGGGGGGTGGGGAGGATCGAAAATCTTTTTAGTGTTACAAAAAATCAATCCCTTCCAAAATATTTGAAAATGAATGATCAATGATCCCCCAGTTTACGGTATCAAACTTCTTGAGGGCGGTTCAAATATAACGTAACGCAATTTTCGGTTATTTTCGACCCTCCTCACCCCCCTTCGTAACACATTTCTATCAAAAATTCACAAACCGTAACAAATTGCTTTACCCATCTCCCCAATAAACACGTTACGTAATATTTGAATGGTTCCTTGACAAATTTCAGATTTTTTAAATCGTGAACAGATAACAAAAAAAAAAACACTTGTGAACGGTACAAACGAGTGGAATGTGTGGAAGATCGTCACGGAAATATCAAGGTTTTAATTGAGATCTATCTATGATCTGGTCTCAACGTCGTGAGAACAAAATCCCAGGCCCCAACAATGAGGTTGATACAGGACCTCTCTAAATTTTGTATCATTTTATATAGGTTACAATGCAGCCAAATACCAATTACTAAATGCTTTTAGATTATTTAAGTTTTGTTTCTAGAAAGTGAAGTGTCAGAGTAAATTTATTGTCAGAAATTGTTCACTCAATCCCATTACCAACTTCAGAACAAAGTGCATTTCTGCACCTGTCCAACGAACCGGAAAACGAACTTTTACTGAAACTCAATTCAAAACTGTCCAATAGATCTTTCGGGCAGCCGGTGCTCATCTAATGCGGGTCCACACATTTCACTGCTGCAGCAGTCTTGCAGGTGGGCGGTAAAATTGAATCAACAGAAGAATAAAAAAATCAACGAAAAATAGTAAACATCTACCGGTTTCGAGGCATACACCGGTGCATCAACGACCCACTTCCGTTCCATGAACTGCTTAAAAGCACACGATCGAACTGGTTTATATTTGTTTTCATTTCGAAGCTCCATGTTTTGTAACCCGTCACACAAAGCTGCTGGCTGAGACATGAATGAAGCTAGAAAAAAATAAAAGAAAGAACTGCAGCAACAGTCAACTTTCGCTATTGTCGGTGCCAAAATAAACTCCTCCCCGGTTGATTACCTGGCCCCACTTTAATTTGCATAGATAGAAGAAGGTACCCATACACAGGCTTCTATGTGGGGGAGGAAGTGACTAATTTCAGGTTTTTTTCTAGCTAACTGAATGAGTCAAACGAAGGGAAAAGTTCCAGCTAAAATGAAAGTTGTTTGAAAGGCACAAACTTCATCGGCACACTGCTAACCTAATAATGGTAATGTTGTTTTTGTTTATGATTTTTTTAATCAACCAAAAACATGATACCTACTCTTTTTGCGTCACCATCGATGTTATCAAAATTGTTATGAGAGTTACGATAAATTTCCTGAGTATATGGTATACCTTTGGGTGATTGTATCAGTTTACGTTATGACATGAGTAGGTAAATTAACTCGGTGCAATACAAGACAATTATTGAATTTAATGGTGCGAGTAATAATCTTCTTTCGAAAAACTTATCACAACTGTTCTACTTCGATAAAAACATTTATCCATTAATTGGGCTTGTGATATAGCTTAGTTGGCAAGTATGTTGTCTCCTGAGCCGATGTCCGCGAGTTCGAGCCCAAGAGTAAACATCGAACGCAATTGTACCGGATAAGTTTTTCAATAACGATCCGCCAACTGCAACGTTGATAAAGTCGCGAATGCCATAAAGATGGTAAAAAGACTATAATCGAAACAAAAAAAAACTATCCATTAAATAAGATTCAAAAGTTTCTACATTCACTATTCTTATAAAACTTTTTGTTTCGAATCTAAACCATTTATTCATATTAAAGTTCCTGCTTTCAAACCATGTTCAAGTCAATTTGAAAAGAATCTTTCAACTTTATTGTCATCACACGTCAGTTCAAAATTGTTCGAATTATCAAATTTGACCTTCGTCGATTCTATATCATTGTATACCTTTTCCATGCCATTAAAATTAACAAAAAATCAGCGTGGTTCCAAATCAGTTAAGCCATATACAATCGAGTTGAATGAGGGCTTATTATGGTGCTGATTTTTCAATGCGTCTGATTTTTTTTTTTCACTACAATACTATCTGCCTCTCTCTAAACACAACAGATTTGAATACCAATGTTTGCCTTCCAGAGCGCAACATGTTCCATCACAAATGGTGGTCTTAGTCATCAACAGTGTGGTGTAATGGGAAATGGGAAATTCAATAATTTTGGTAAGAAATCAATGGTTCAAGCAGTATAATTTCATTTTCTCGAAAAAATGTTTTACAGTCAATTTGAAGTGAGTCGTAAAAATGATAAATTGCCAACAGAGAGTAATTTTTATGGCAATTTTTGTACGGAAGAAATTTATGAAAAACTAGCTGATCCGGCAAACTTTGTTGAGCCTTTGAATTTTGCAAAAATAATGTTCATTCTAAGCAGAAAGCAGGTAAATAATTATCTTTGTTCATGAAACTGGATTGGTATTGAAGAATTGGGTGAATCGGGACAGTTTTCGGACTATTTTCGTTATATTTCTGTCATATTATGTTAAGTGGCCCTCAACAATTTACATCACCTTGAATGTGGATCAGTGCGTTGTTTTTTGCTTTGTCAGTCTTAAAACATATCAACCCATCAAGGTCAACCTTCCTCCTTTTTTTTGTTTATTCCAATTCCCTATATTAACCTTTTTGTCACCCAATTATTTTCAAAGAAATGTTAATGGTAGTGCCTACCTCCAGGGGTATAAATTATCGATGAAAGATAATTTCCAGCGAAAGTTGAAAGCAAACATCTTGTGACACATTCCACGCGCTTGTACCGCTCAAAAGTGATTTTTATCCGTTCGAGTATCAAAAAATCTCAAAATTTTCTATAATTTTGATAATTCAAATCACACAAAACCAACGGAAAAAAGTGGAAACAGTTTTTTTACACATGTTTTACATGATTTTGAAAATCAGTTTTTTTGTTGAAAAAAGTGGTGTTTTTGACAACTTTCACAAAATCATTAATTTTAATATATGGATGATTTTTTTTTTTTGGAAATATTTTTAGTATGTTCAGAAGCCAAAAAACACGGCTTCATTAAAAAAAAAAATGTGATTATATCCAATGTAGTTGGTTTGAAAAGCGAACAAAAACAGTCGCAAATAAGTGAATTCACGTCACAAAAAAAGGGAAATTTTTAATTTTACGAGAAAACTCTGAATTTTTTTTAAATAAAAAAATGAGATTTTCTTTGAAAATGATAAGACAATTCAAAAACTCTAAAATTTATAGAAATCGGTTAGAATCTAGCTGAGTTACAACAGCGCTAATGAGTGAATTCACGTCTTCAAATTTGATTTTTTTGGTAAACTTTATATGAAAAATGATCTCTGAAAGTGGTTTTGACCCTCCAGATGGTCGGATTTTTACAAATCTTATATATAAAAATGGAGGCGTTTTCTTTGTAACACCATCACGTATAAACGGTCGGTCGGAATGAAGTAAAATTTGGTATCCGAGGGTTTTTGGGGTCAGAGGTGGTTTGTATAATAGTTTCAAGAATCTTACTTTTTTATGAAAGGGGGGTCCCCATACAAAATTATCTCTTCTTCACATCTTATATATAAAAATGGAGGCGTTTTCAAAGTTTACCGGGTCAGCTAGTCGAGCATAGTTTAGTTGATTTTTTTTTCAATTAGTTCATTATTTTCAAATAAAAATACAAAAATATTGAAAAAAAAAATTTTTTTTCGGTGAATCTTTAAATGAAGACAGTAGTAATTTTAACATATGATCCCTCAATATGTTGCTATTCAAATGCCAATCAAAATAAGGAAAAAGATAGGTTCAGATACTGAAAATTTATGATTGTAAAAGTCGGAACAACAAAATATCGTTTTTGAAAGTGTACATAACATTTGAAGACTCCAAATAATGGTTCAGTAGAACCACAGTATAACTTTATATTTCGTGACGTGAATTCAGTCAACTACCCTCTTCTGTTTGAACCGAGTGAATTCACGTCACAACTTCAAATAAGCATAACTTCGTTCGTTGTTGATCAATCGAGAAGCTCCGTACATCAAATTGTGGGTTATTGTTTTCTTTACACCTTATTTGAAGACACCGATATTCTATTTCCACAGAGAGAACAGAAAATCAAAGATGTAGGTACTAAAGTCCGAAATGGTTAATTCTAGCGTGAATTCACGTCACAAAAGTAATTAATTACAACAAAAACAATGTTAATTTTAAAATGACCAAATAATATTCATTTTGAAGGAAATTCAATTTGCGACCGTTTGCTAAATTTTTATGAATTCTGCATAAGATAATATTCTCTGATTTAACTGATCATCTTTTTTATCACAATTTTATCTTCATCATATTTATCAAGATATAAATGCTTAAGATTTCTTTCTAAGATTTCTTTCTACTCAACTCAAGCGCACAACTTTTCGAGGATATGATGGTCAGCATCTTACAAATGCTAACACCATCAACCCACAGAAAGTGTACAATGTAATTCGTGACGGGGATTTGATCTCATAACCGTTGGCTTAGAAGACTTGGCTATCCTCCACGCCACGGGCTGCGACAATAAATATGTTCATCGAATTTCTACTCATATCAACTTCAAATCAAAGCGTAATGGAATTTTTATTAATGTGATCGGTAGTTCTAATTAGAAATGAAATTCATAAAAATTCTTCGCAAATATTAATCATTTTTCATATCTATTGTTTTGGATCTTGGATCATATTTTTCTCGAGACTCAAATTTTTATTATACAAGCTTCTCGTGTTCAAAGATGTTATGCAATCAAACATCTGTTTCTGATTTCTAATACTGAGTGTTGGATCAAATTATAAGATTTATTTCTACAAAGTTAACCTTATACTTAGTTTCGTTAAGTTTTAAAGCAGCTAAACATGAAAGGAAACTGAATAAATTATCTAAATTTCCTAATTATCAAATTGGTTTATTAAATTCATAAAATGCTCATGGACTCACAAAGTTGATCTCAATCTATTCTCAAACTAATTCAATACATTCCTAGCGGTAGAATTGTGAAAATAATGTTGGTTTTTTTTATGTTAAACTCTGTTTTAAGCGATGCACGTGAATGCTGTGCGAAAATGTAAATACAAAAATAAATTCAAAATAATAAAAGTATTTGAAGAAATTTATTTTCTTGAAGACCTACCGAAATCTTGATGGAAAAATGACCAGGAAACCGGAATACAGAAGAAGCTACTGCTTGCTTTTTAATTCAAGATTTGCGTGTTTTCGAATACACTACCAAAAAAGCTCATAGTCATCACAATATACAAAAAAAAAACGTTATCGAGCTAGAATAATAAAAAAATGGCCTTAAAAGAAGTGTTGTACAGTTTTATTTTCTCGTTAGATATTATGTTAAAGATCACTTAGTTCGTACGAGATATTTTTAGAAAAAATGTGAAAAAATGTGACTTATGGAGGAAGATGAAACTTTTATCGAATTTGACACGAGCTGGCATTTTAGTTTGCAATTTTTTAACGTTGGTCAAATATGGGATATTCCTGGTGACCTACATTAAAAGAAATTGTGAATTTAATTGTGAGTGGGATACTAAAATTGTACTTAAGACTTGAAGTGGCACTTAAGGTCACAAGCTTTTATCCAAATTAAAAAAAAATCTTTTTTTTTTCAAATCACGAACGCTCTGAAGATGAAACGTGGGGCTCGGAATTATCATACATTTGTTGAAATGTATGATATTTCAAACTGAGACTTAAGTTTTTCCAAAAACTTAACTTTTACAACAGGTGTCCGCCCACTTTCTTTTGTGAACACTCCTTACAGACCTCAACATCAACTCCATCCAACTCTTTGAAAATTTTCCAGTATCTCAATTTTTGAGAAGTGTATTGGGAAAGCCTTCCATATCATCATTGAACCTTCTTTGAATAAAAATTTTGCTAACATAAATTCGTTCTCTTGAGAGATTTGTTAGTACCAAACCGGTTTTAGTCTAATTCTACTACCCAAATATAAATTCTGTTTAGTTTTTAATTATTAGTTTACATCAATACTGAGCACGATGCCAATTAAAAGATATTTGGTTGAATTATCAATTTGATTTTATTTTCAACAATATACCTTTTTCCGTTTCAGCCTATAAAAAAAAAAATGGGGGATTTACAGAGGAAACTTTTGATATTACACATAATTTGCAAAAGGTATTTATTTTATTGGATGAACGAAGTTGTTGAAATTGAATTCAATTTACGAATGGTTGAAGTTGTTGTTAAAGTATAGTTTTAATTATGATGTTGATATGATTCGGTGGTTTTTTGAACGATTGTCAAACGACTTTAATACGATCTTACTACCTTTCTGAAGCTATCCAAACTTATCAATATCAAAATTTAACTACACTTGAATATTCTTAATATAAGGTTGTCCGAATTTTATCCGGAGAAATGTGGGCTTTTTTTTAGCTTAAAACCTGAAAAAATCCGGACATTTCATTTCAACATTTTGCACCATTTTTAAGGCTACCCAAAAACCTTTCTTGCTTTTTTTCATGGAACTCTCTCAAAAAATTTCTTTTGAGCGCAAGAATAAAAAATTATAAAAACACTTTTTTTGAGTATTTATTTGAGTATGAGAATGAGTACAAACCCGGGCAATGTCCGTGCAATGTCCGGGCTTTTTCAAGAGACTGTGTAAAATTAAATGAGACCCTCAAAAGTCAAAGCCAAAAGGGTATTAGTGCAAAAATGAGCGATTATAAGTATATTATGTCAAACGATTTTCCATGTTTAAAACTACATTTGGTAATTTTTTCAAATATTTCAAATTTTATACCTTTTGCTAATGTTCGAAGAATGCATAAAAATTGGCCAAACACAAAAATTTAAAAGCTTGTTTTCTCGAAATAAGTTTTTATACACTTATACTCCTCTTATCCTCTTATCCTTAAATCCGTATTGCTGTACGGGTGCGAAACTTGGTGCACATATGCGGTGACGACGCGAAAACTGCAAGTATTTGTAAACCGCTGCCTGCGGAACATCATCCGCGCTTGGTGGCCTGGCAACTGGATCTCGAATGAGGAACTACATCGCCGGTGTCATCAAAAGGCGCTAGAAATCGAGATTCGGGAACGTAAGTGGAGATGGATTGGGCACACGCTGCGAAGAGATGAAAACGAGATTTGCAGAGAGGCGCTAGATTGGAATCCAGAAGGTCATTGAAGAAGAGGCAGACCCAGAAATTCGTGGCGGCGAAGCCTAGCCGCTGAAATCCGAACAGTCGACGAGAATCTTGACTGGGACCAGGTGAAGACGCTGGCTACGGATCGTCAACAGTGGAGGTCTTTTACCACGGCCCTATGCACCGGAGGATCGGCGCGGGATCATTAAGTAAGTAAGTAAAAAAAATACTCCTCTTATATGGCTACAGGGTCTTAAATTATATCAATTCAAAGGGATTTGTCATTTGTATTTATAATTTAGTTTGTGCAGATTCAGATGTATTTATCCTAATGATATATGCAGACCAAGAAAAACGTTCAATTCTTAGAACATGGTATTTGCAAAAAGAGCTTCGCGGGGCACACCCATGTTTTAGATCCAAATATTAGAAATGATTTGAATTTTAAATATTATCTTTTCATGTTCCAAAATAAGAAATTTAGAAAATGGAAAAATCATCGTATTTTAGATAAAATAGCAACGCAAAGATTCGAATCACGATTCTATACCAATGATAAACCAAACTGAAAATCAAAAACAGTAAAATGGATACTTATTAGATTTTTTTCAACAAGTATCCAGGCTGGGCAAATTCAGGAAATGGTATCCTAAAACCTGTCAAAATTAAGGCCCATTGTTTCAAAATTTTTTCAAAAATCCAGCCAACATGCAGGCAAATCCCGAAATTATTCCATAAAAATGAAAAAAAAAACAAATGGAGAAATGTTTTATTTTATCAAACACATCAGCCGATCCAGAATCATATTTAAGGCTTCCAAAAAATCGTTTATGTTTATTTTGCCAAAATTTGTTTGAAAAAAACTATTTGGACGCAAAATACAACATTCTTAGGACTTAATTGAAATTTTCGTTTGATTTTGCAAATAGAGTGAGAAAATCTGGAAAAAAAATTCAAACAATCTGGTAAGTTTAATCAACTTTATTTGGTACTCAGTTACTACCAACATGTTAGAAATTTTTTTTTTAAACTGTTGGTACTCAGTTACTACCAACATGTTAGAATTTTTTTTTTAAAACTGTTGAAGAATTGTGGTCTTGGAATGTAATTTCAAGATTTTGGAGTCGAGATTGTTACACTATTATGACTTTTGAATCATTTTAGTTGTTCGTAAAAATTTTATTAGAAATTTTAAATTTTATGTTTAGCAAAAATTCCACTTGCCATTTTTGGAATGTTCATGGTGAGGGGGGGGAGGTTTCCCTCAACCCCCCCCCCCCCCCCGCCTTTCCTACGGTCATGCTTCTGTGTAAAATGACCTATAAAAATAAACACTACATGCAAATTAAGTCAAAAAATCCATAAATGACCAATGTTAACTTAAACATAGTTACACAAGCACATATTTCATGGTATTCATCTATTCATGATGAGCAATTATTCTATGCTCCGAATCAGCTAGCATGTTGCTACTTTTTTGACATTTCACACATAATACGAAAAAAAGGTTTTTTATACGACAAGTTTAGAAATTCGGTACTTGTTTATTCTCGACATCATCAATGATCATGAGAATTTGACCAAAGAAGGCAGATTAGGTGAACAGTAAACTCTTCATTTTGGTCAATAAATTTGATTTTTTGCCTGTACAGTACTTGTGGTGTGAAAAGGTTGATAAAAAAGGAACACTTAATGAACATTAATTCTTCGACACCAAGAATAGTTTGCCTGATAATAGCACAAAATTACTCTTAAAAAAGTTAGATGTATGTGCTACGGCTTTACCACATCATTTGGTTAAAAAGTGTATTCGAACTTATTGAACACCGTGTATATGGAATTTTTACAAAACAGCATAAGAGTTTAGCTACAAAAATGTTTGCTGGGCTCCCTCCTTCCAATCCATTGAAATAAGGGAAATGGGAGGCGGGAGTCGTTCTTTCTTACAGTTTTCTACATAAACGAAAAACAAATCGAGCAAATGAAACTAAATTTTGGCATTGAATGGTATTAGGGTATGATAAATGTTTCGCTGAATCTTTGGTATCCCTCTCCTTTTCCAGTAGGGAGATGGGGGAAAACAATTCAAGCTTTCAAAACACGAGAAATATTTCTATGATTATTTGATACCCCTCCCTTCTTCCATTGGGAAGATAGGAAGGGAGAAGTAAGGCTCCCATACAATTTGAATTGTATATCTTGAGAATAATTCGAGCAAATGGAACCAAATTTGGCATGGAAGGGTATTTGAGAGCAAAAAAGTTTTCGATCGATATTTGGTACCATTTCCTCCTTCTAGTGGAAAGCTAGGAAATGGGCTTCTTTACAATTTTTTCGCATAATTTCGAAAGCAAATGGAACCAAATTTGGCATATGAGAGCATATGATACGCGAAATGGTTATATGGTTTGTTGAAAACCCCTCATTTTTTTCATTAGGGATATAGGAAAGGAGTAGGGAGGCTCCCATTTAATATTTTTCGTCAACTAGAGAACTTTTCTATGAAATTGAACAAAACTTCAAATGGAAATGATTCTAAGATTGTTATAAGGGTTTGCCATGTAATTTTGTTGTATCGCTCAAGAACTTATCAACCTATGGAACCAAACTTTATATGAAAGGGTATTTGGGTATGATTAATAGAAACGCCTACCATCTTCAAGTTGTGGGGGATGGAAAAGCTTTTTGGCATAAATCGAGCAATTATTAATCGAATAGTACCATCTTCTATAAGAAAAGGTATATGTGTACTAATGATTTGAGACCCTCCCCTTTTTTAGGGCGGAGTTAAAAAGTTGACAAGTTTTTTTTCATATTTTTCTTGGCATAACTTAAAAATTTATCAAACAAAGTCAAATTCGACATGTGACGTTATTTAACAACAAACAATGTTTTTATGAAAGCTTGTGCGTTCTTTTCAATTTGGAAGAGAAAAAAGGTGGAGAATCCAGATGATTGATATGAGATAATTTAATTTTGAATGAAAAATTTGCATATACATTTATAATGTGATAAAAATAAATAAATATTTTTAGTTCCAAATACGGATGTAGCTTTGCTCGATCTTGTCGAAGCTAAATCTTTTTTATAACATAACTATAATTTGAAATTAAAAAAAAATTATAAATCCACACACACATAATTACACACAACGGCGTGTACCCGACGAAAACTGCGAATACTGTGGCCAGGTAGAGACAGTGGAACACAATTTTTTTTCATGCCAGCGAGTGAGAGCCGGCGTGCGCTTACTCCAACAGAAGATCAACTTGCTGTTCAACGATCATCAAATAGTTCTTGTGAATGATCTTATCGTACCGCTACTTGATAGAGTAGGGCTTGCAAAACGCATTGCAATATTTAAAATTTAAGCTAAATTTATTGATTTTATGAATGAATGCAATAATGTAGTAGATGTAGATGCATTAGAATTTCACTTGACAGTAGAATAATCACAACATGTATGGGGTAAATGTACCCGAACTTGGCCCCTAAGGCATGGTTGACTAGATTTCCCATGATTGTAGTCTTCCTGTAATATGTACCTTCAAAAGTCCTTCGACAAATATGATTGCTTACTAGCCTGAAATGTAGTAAAAATATGTCCTTGCTTTAAAGCGGTGGATAATTTGATATAAACCTGATCAAACTATTGATTGAAATGCTCCTTATTGTGGCCCCTGTTCCGAATTGTGGCCCTTTATAAGTTCCTTAAATTGGCCGCCTCTAGAAGAAATTTGCCTCACTAATACAACAACAGCCCCCACGAATTCGTTGATAATATCCTGGAAGGAAGCACAACAATGTTCTGTGTTGTTTTCAAAAAGTCGAAAGTACGAAATGTCAACCAATTTTTAGAATCGATATTTGCGTGCAGAATTATAATCTTACGTAAAAAAGTTTCATTTGTTTGTTTCAGTTTTTGTTGTGTTAAATTTTCTATTATCAGAATGTCAATCTAGAACAAATAGGTTCGAAAATATTGCATTGGTTAACATAAATATGTTTATTAACCGAGCAAACAAATCGTTTGTTCAATTTTTTTTAAATGAAATCATGATAGATCTGTTTCCATTGAAGTTAACATACGATAGTGAATGCTCATATTTTTTTTAATTCCACTCCCATAAAAAGAGGAGAGACATTTTAAAAACCATTATGACCGAGGCAAGAAGCAAGCTAAATTTAAAACTCAAGTAAGCGAACAATTTTTTGAATCATACCTACATATTTAAAATGTCGCCCTTAGGAATTTTCTAGCAATCGTTTGCGTACACCCGGATAGCAAAACAAGACAAACTATCGCTCACTCCAGCCAGCCTGATAGAAATAGATTGCATCTCACTCCTTCGTTTGGGGACTATAGCCAATGGAAGCGAACAACAAATTTACAAGCTGGGTGAAATTCAAGCTGCATCCCACTCGCACTCATGCAAAATCATCATCCAAACTCGGCAGCGCTTCCTTCGCATATTCCTTTCCTACGGAAAACAAACGTCGTCACCTCTGCTGATGCACAGTGATCCATTATATAAAACAAACTTGGTCAAAATATTATTTTTGATTTCACATGAAATTGAAAACAATAAAATTTAGCTCTTAATAACATAATTTTTCAACATTGTAATGCAACTACTTTTTTTTAATAAACATAATATTTAGAATTTCATAATTTTAACTTTGTAACCATTCCTTTCAAAGCGGCACATAAACCGCAAATGTTCATTTCCAGCACAAATAAAATGAAATCAAAATACGTTGGACCTTATTTCCATTTGTAGATTTCTTTTTTGGGTATGGATAAAGTTACTTCAACGTTGTGATCCAAGATATCGATTTTTTTTTTTTTTTTTTTTTTTTTTTTTTTTTTTTTTTTTTTTTTTTTTTTTTTTGATTCGGATCCTAATCCTGTTGATTTCGTGCTCAGAAGTTGAGAGGAAAAGTTCTAGAAATTTACCAAAAAAGGCAGCTAAACTTTTAGTATTATAATTCCAACTAAGATGCCAAATACGCTTGAGAGATAAATAAATTGATTATAGTCCAAAATACATTTATGGTATTTTCAAGTTATTTTAATTCAATCATTCTTTTTACTTTCGACCGGTTTTAAATTTCCAGACCACTGTGCACTAACGGCCGACGATTCGGCTGCCGGCTGCCGGCTACCGTGTGCCTGCTAATTTCGTTCTCACACATACAAACAAACCTCAATGAGTGGAATTTCATGCCAAGATTAGGCGAAAAAAATGTTTATATTTTCTTCAATTTTAGATCAAATTTGTACGTTGTTTGGAGTAGGTTATAATTTTATATTTTTTGCCACGTTTTGCTGTAACCAACGGTATTTTTTAGTGATTTTTTCATAAGCAAGTGTGTTTTTTAAATCGATCCGAAGGTGGCAGATGCACTAGCAAGGTAGGTTCATTTCAGATTTTTTCCGAAAATCGTAATTTTACTTCCAGTTCGTCATGTGAAAAAAAATTATTACGCAGTTATTTGGATTCAATTGCGGAAAACTGCTATGCAGAGTGTAGACAAATGCGATTTTCTTTTATGTTTGATTTATTTTATATTTGTAGGCATATGTTTGACATACAAATTAACAAAATGCATTTTGGCATGCCAGGATAAGGAGCATGCCAAGTTAAGGCTCACTTACCCTGTACATAAACCTAAACTGAACAATAAATTAATTATTAAAAAAAATAAAAAAATAAATCAAATTGAATATTTGGTTCGGTATTCTATCGGTTTCAACGCTGCTATAAATTCATACAATCGTGTACCAGCGTGGGTGTCATGGGCAGAACAAAAAACTGTCAAACCCTGGTGAGCAGCTTTGAATGGATTATGAGATGTGACTGTTACATGCCACCATTCTATTCGATGGTTATTTTCCATTGTTGCTTGTTCCCGAGCCCGAGAATGAATTGTTGCTGCGCAGATGCTGATGATACCATTCTACATATGAGACGGAATGGAAAGTCTAGCTGTTGAAAAGTATATAGCTTTTAGTTCTACAGATTTTCCCTTTCCGTTAACTAATGGTGCTGGATTTTTTCTGGAACTTATTAGCATCTGATTAAGTTTTGCGTGATTTAAATATTATATTTTTTTTTCAATTCATGAAAAATAGCTACACAGTTTAAATAATTGAAATTTGGAAAAGAGTAACATATTTGGTAGCAGAGCATAAGTTTGGAATCCGGATGGAAAGTGCCCTATTTATTCAGATGAAGATCAAAACACGCACTTAAGTAGTCATTTATGATAAACCTCATTGTTTGCAATAAAAACAAAGCAATGTGAAAAAACTCATTTGATTCAATTAAGCAATCATCAAATTGCTGAAACTCAACTTTAAAATTATCATTCTTTCTCGTTAATTAACACTAAACGTACCGGAGGCGGTCAAATGACGGTTTTTGAACTTTAAAGGATTATTACGCCTTATATAATTGTTTTTTCGCAAATTTAACGACAGGACTATTTTTGTTTTTGAAATGCAAGTATTTTTGCGTTTTTAAATTTTTTTTAAGTGTTACGGTTTTCGAATAACGTATGTGGTATACCGTATACCTATTCATACCGCGAGCGGTCAAATGACGGCAAACACCGTTTTCGCTAAAACTCCCTTGTTTCTCAACCGATTTCTACCAAATTTAAAGTTTTGAAAAGCTTATAACTCGACTCAAATATGTTTCTCAGACAATTTTCAGCTACAATCAATAACTTTAAAGTTATTTGCAGTACAAGAAAAAAATTACGAAAAAACATGCTTCAGGAAAAAGGTTGTGAATCAGTTATTAAGTGCTCGAAAAAAATTTCACTTAGTGCCTGAGAAAGATGAAGTTAGAAGCTATATGTTGCACATATGGAAAAAAATTTTGAAAATTTTCTAAGATCATGGCTACAAAAAATGTAAAAAAGTTGTGTAAAACCCGTACTTTTCAATCAATCAACCGCCAAAGCTGTTCCTGTTACAGTAGAAAATTTTGAAAAAGTGAATTGAAAAGTAGACGTAATTTGTCACATTTTGGCATCTTTAGATTTTTTGAAATACGAGGTACATAATTTATGACGAATTTTCAAAGGTAGCTGTTTTTCGAACTTTTTATCAATTTAGATTTTCTAAGACAATTCCTACACCTAAGCTCAGCTTTGCACTGGATTTTGAGTACGTTAACGTAAGGTTTAGGCAATAAAACTATATGCAAAAGAAAGCTTATTTCATACCGGTTCTAGTGGTGTAACTGCATTGGCGGTGCAATGCTTGGCAAACATATGATAAATAAAACAGTGAACTAGTTTCTGAATTTTGGGAAGTCAGCACAAATTCTTGCTTGGCAGACGGGCGCAGTGGGTGGTAATATCTCACAGCTATTTTGCACACGAAGACGGGTGAAAGGAAACGAAAAAACAAACGAGCATTCGCTCAAATTTTCTGGTTTTACTTTCAGAAATATATTTATTATATTTTTGTCAAGCATCGCACCGCCAATGTAGTTACATCACTAGAACCGGTATGAAATTTTCTTTCTTTTGCATATAATTTTTTTGCCTAAACTTTACGATAACATACTCAAAATCCAGTGCAAAGCTGAATTTAGGTGTAGGAATTGTATCAAAAATCCGAATTGATGAAATATTTGAAAAACAGCTACCTTTGAAAATTCGTCATAAATTATGTATTTCGTATTTTTAAAAATCTAAAGATTCCAAAATGTGACAAATTTTGTCAACTTTCCAATTTATTTTTCAAAATTTTTCTACTGTAACAGGAACAGCCTTGGCGGTTGATTGATTGAAAAGTACGGGTTTTACACAACTTTTTTACATTTTTTGTGGCCATGATCTTAGAAAATTTTTAAAAAAAATTTCCATATGTACAACATATAGCTTCTTACTTCAGCTTTCTCAGGCACTAAGTGAAATTTTTTTCGAGCACTTAATAACTGATCTACAACCTTTGTCCTGAAGCATGTTTTTTCATAAAATTTTTCTTGTACTGTAAATAACTTTAAAGTTATTGATTGTAGCTGAAAATTGTCTGAGAAACATATTTGAGTCGAGTTATAAGCTTTTCAAAACTTTAAATTTGGTAGAAATCGGTTGAGAAACAAGGGAGTTTTAGCGAAAACGGTGTTTGCCGTCATTTGACCGCTCGCGGTATGAATAGGTATATACAAAGTGTCGGTATGTTTAGTGTTAAACATTGCAAAGCTTGATTATGGAGTTATTACATATTGAATGGAACTACCCTTCTAACAGGTGCTTACTTTAAACCAAGTACTCGGTTGTCCATAATTACAACATTGTTATTAACCACTGTGAAGTCAATGTAACTTCTGTTCCTGATCTTGGGTCCCATTAATCTTGAATCATTCGCTTGATACCACCATTTCCGACAGGAAAATTGAGTTCACGTGCGGATCTTCAGTTGCTGGATTTTTTTTTTCCCGCGCGCAATTTTTCAATAACCTTACGGGAATTGGCGTTTTCACGATCTGCGAGCACGAAATCGAGGGTTAAGTAAAAAGAATACCTAATTGAAGATGCCGCCGAGCATCAGTTTTGTTTTCATTTCGATTCGACTTTGTTGTGTGCCAGCCGCTTGGTTATTTGCATAACGTTTTTTCCGGCAGCCATCAGCTCGGATTGTTGTGAGTTTGTAACGTCTCCCTCGTTACCGAATTATGCAATTATGATTTGGCTTGAGACGATGCGCAAAACCAAAACAATGACGCATGGTGCGTAATTTCAAATGTGGGTCTGCTCTATTTGTTGAGCAGTTTTATGGAAAGCAAAATAAGTATGATGTAAATTCTTCTGTTTGAATCAATTTGAATGATGTCACTTGTGACATTGAAACAATAAGGAAATTATGAACTTCAAGGCAAAGTTTAATGCACCCATTTTGATGAAATCAAATTCTAATGAAGGTATTGTTTCTTTGTTCGATCAGCAGAATACCGACAAAATAAATGAATGAGCTTCATTTGAATTAGGGCGGTCAAATCGGTTTTACCGAAACCGGCAGAATACAGCACGGTGTCTTTTTACAACAATTTCAAGGAAAAAAATATCGGCATCTCTGAAATTTTTCCACATAATCGAGAGGAGGCTCTCCCCTATCCAACGCAATATTCAGTAAAAAACGATCAGGGGTCTAGAAAAACTTTAATTCTATTAATAGCAAACAAAATACACGAACAAAATTTTCTAGTTTTTGCTTAATGTTTTTCCTAAGAACTAGAAATTTTACAATTTTGAGCCAAGATGTTATAAGACTCCTTGAAAAATAACTTATAACTTTAATTTATCGGCCTTATCGGTGAAAAGAGATGTTGCCTTTAAAAAAATTATATGTGATGATAATGCTTCTCAATAAAATTCTACCCGCTTATTTTCACCATCTTTCATTTCATCTAACGTTCTATCCATCTATAAATTATTTAAATTAAAGTTACAAAAAATTAAAGTAACAAACATTATTAACGGTGATTAATCTCTTCAAAAAAAATTAATTATAATAATAACTTTGAAAATTTCAATAAACATGAGTTTCAATTCAAAGATATATCAGAAAAGTTAAATTTCAAATTTTTTTTCGAAATTACAAATAAAAACAATTTAGAGTTAGCCTCAAAATTAACTGGGAACACTGATGCAAATTAACAATAGCACGATAATAAAGGTGTTTCCTATGATTATTTCTATTGAAGAAATAATATAGTCTTGAGTTGAGTGAAGGATGTTACCATTCAATCATTTTACAATTTGTTTTTTCAAATTTTCCCGAAATTTACCATTTTTGCCCAAATTTTTTAATTGAAAATCATTTTGATTATTTTTATGTAAAAATTTTTGAAGTTATTATTTATTTTTGAAGGAGTTTCCCACATTGAAGCTCAAAATTGAAACAAAAATTAAAGTTCTTAGGATAAACTATTAGCGAAAACTTGAAAATTTTCTCGTGTATTTTGTACGCAAATCTAGAAAAAATGTTGTTCAAACCCTTCGATCGTTTTTTATTCTGAACTGTGCGAATTGCAAATTTCCAGAGATAGATACCGATTTTTCTTTTCAAAAGTAAAAAAGACACCGTAGGACTGGAAGAATACCAATGATTGTTGGTCACCAAAGCTTTTATTGAACATGTTAGCAATTTTTGTTTTTTTTTTCGATTCTGTGAGTTCTCGGAGTTTTTTAAAAATCTATTGCAATTATCATTCATCAGCCATACTGGTAGATGAATGATAATTGCATTATTGAGATATGATCTGGTAAAATTAAAAGCCAAAACACCAATAATTTAACCATATTATGAGCATATTTTCTACTGCCAGTAAAGATGAAACTGTAAAGGTAAACTGTGTATGAAATAGTATCTCAAAATAAATGCGCCTTGTCAAACCTAATGGTCAGCCATGACGGAATTGATGGAAAATAGGCCTGAAAAAATATTTTCAAATGCATTCATTGTGAATCCATTCATTGTGAATCCATCAACGTGGCGTCATTTTGTGCCCTTCGATTTTGCAACCAACATGGCGTTAGTCAATTTAATGCTTAATAGCCTGTTTGTGGTCAGAAAAATGGCTAATTAGTTTTATTATGGTTTAATTTTTTTTTTGTTTCGATTATAGTCGTTTTACCATCTTTATGGCATTCGCGACTTCTGTGACGAGTCGAGTCAAAAACTTTTCAACCAATGTTCCCCCCGAGGAGGCGATTAAATTAATTCATGAGAATCTGAGAATCAACGATTACCCGAAGACCCTGATCAACAGATTGAATCGAAAAGCGAACGAAACCGACACCCCTCAAAACACACAAGATACACCCACACAACACTACCGATCCATATTACACATCGACGGCCTAACTGCAAAAGTAATCCGCGCACTTAAGACAGATTACCCGCATGTACGCATCGGCACCACACAAAAGCACACGATACGCAGCTTACTGCCTGTAGTCAAAGATCCGATATCGCCGATCGATCGCTCCAATGTGGTCTACCATATCCCATGCGCAGGCGCTCCCGAACGAGATGAAGAATGCTCCAAATGCTATGTTGGGCAGACCAGCTATAAACTAAGGACTAGAATGTCGAAACATCTGGGAACTGCGGCAGTCAGCTGTTGTTGAACATTGTTTCGAACAGGAGCACATGTTTGACTTCGATAAAGCCACCGTCCTAGACAGTTCCAACAAACACCGTAGGCACCTAGAGGTACTCGAAATGTGCTACATACAAAGTACCCCGAATACCGTCAACATCCAGAGCGACACAGACGGGAGAGCAATCTCGTACGGCGGAGTGTTTCACTCTCTCGCAAACACTCGCAAGCACTTATGGACGCCGGGTTCTGGCGGTAAAGAAAACGCTACGAAAACTCAAACAATAATAACAAACAGTGAGTCGAGTGATAGAAGTTTTGCCACGGACGTGTTCCAAAACGACGGAGTAGGCGCCGACGCCCTGGCCGATACCAGAATATTGGGCACGTAAGTCACACGCAAGCTTTCCTCCTCACTTCCGACATGAAATGAGAGTTCAAATTCAAAATTTATAGCCAGAATCCCGACGATTGATGAACACTGTAGGAGTGCATCTGCTTTGGACAATAACACGAATGTCCGAATGAGTAATTAATGTTAATATTAATTATGAGAAAATATGTTTTATGCTCTTGTATTTAATTTTAGCTCCTTGATAAAGAATTAATATAATTCGAAACGTTGGATGAAGCACATATAAAAAGTGTTATAATTGATCTGATAAGACCGAAAAGCCAGTACATAACCTCAAAATGCTGTTAATCAATGACAATCGCATGAAACTACCACAATATGGGTATTGAGTGAAAGGACCAAACGAGTAGAAGTCTAAGTTTGCTATCAAACGCCGTCTTGAAATCCGATATGGCGGCTTCCAATGAACTTTAAAATGCTTTTATTCACTGAAAACCGCATGAAATCACCACATTATGGGTATTGAGTGAAAGGACTTGTTTTACTTGGTGAAAATACAAAGAACAACTGACTTTATTGATACCTTTTTCTCTTTTTACATGGTGTGTGTCATACAAAGGTGTGTTGTATGGCCGTCAAATATAGAGGTAATAGACTACGTAATACTACAAAATCTTTCCTTCCCTAGCATTTAACTGATTACTCGAAATCAAGAAGATAGTCTTTGAATTTTATCGGGACTTTAATATCTCTCTTCGGACGTCGTGGAGTTTCGGCTAACGGCTGATGTATGTTTGCAGTTTCCATTCTACTGCCCATCGTGTTGTCATTCTTCTCCGGTGTTGCAGTATCTGCAGCTTGATCATTCAGACTGACAGACGATGTGTGATCGGGTACCAGGGCCTGCTCGTTGGTGAACGTTGTTGGCAAACTTGGATGGTTTTGAACAGATGAGGGCGTAATCGGCTCTTTACGCGGCTTCAGATGTTTGCGATCACGTCTGTAGCTTGACCCTTGAACATCTACTACAAAGGAGCGCTCGTTTTGACGTTGGTGTATTACCGCTGGGGTCCAGTGCTTAGAAGATTCTGGATTAAGTTGAACATAGACCGGTGATCCAACTTCCAAATCCGGCAGCTCTCTCGTTTTTTTATCATACTGTTGCTTGGCTTTTTTTCTATTAGTCTCGATTGCCTCAGCAACATTTTCCACAACTTTCGGTGTTAACTTGCTAGCTGATGTTGGTAGGCCACATTTTGTGTTTCTAGAAAACAACCTCTGCACTGGACTCGACCCGATCTTATTGGGGATATTCCGCCATTGAAGGAGTGCGTACCTGAAATCCGTTCCAGAAGATTCGGCTTTTTTTAAAAGATGTTTAGCGATTTTGACAGCGGCCTCCGCCTTTCCGTTTGCCTGCTGATGGTTTGGAGCCGATGTCGTGTGCTTAAAGTCCCATTCTTTAGTGAAAGCTACCCACTCTCGACTGTAGAAATTCGTACCATTGTCAGACAGTACGACCTGAGGACGACCATGGCGAGCAAAATTAGATTTACAGGCAGTTATAGTCGATCCCGGAGTTAAATCTTTCAAAAGGTCGACCTCAAAAAAGTCGGAATAGTGATCGACGGTCACAAGGAATTTTCGTTTTTGTCCTTGATAATCAGCGAAAAATACGTCGAGGGATATAAGTTGAAACGGATGTACTGGTATTGGATGAGTTTGCATTGGAGGAGCTACTTGAGATGAGGCAAACTTGGCACAGATAGAACACGCTGCAACTGAATCTCGGATTTGTGCACTCATTCCTGGCCAAAACAAGTTAGCACGAGCTAACTTCAATGTCGCTTCCACTCCATTATGACTCACATGCGCTTTCGAAACCATTCGCTTCCTCAAAGCGTATGGTACAAGTATGCGGTCATTTCTATACACCAATCCTTCCTGAGTAGCCAATTCATGTTTGTACTTAAAGTACACTTTGACGCCTTCCGGTAGACTGGTCACAGCTGCTGGCCAACCACAATGTATGTACGAGATGATCTGCTGCATCGTGGAATCTTTTTTGGTCTCCTCAACAACTTCATTCAAGCAGTCCTCATACACTTTCTAGAAAGATGCTAGTTGTAGGTTATGTAATTCACTGAACACTTGATATACGGTAAACTTTTTGTAATCATCTTCTTCTAAAGAAACAGGTAATGGTGCACGAGACAAGGCGTCCGCGACCACATTGTCTTTACCCGTAACATACTCAATGTTCAACTGATATCGCTGGAGATTCAACAACATTCGTTGTAATCTGCGAGGGGCTGAAATTAACGGCTTTCTAAATACGTTAACTAATGGTTTGTGGTCTGTTTTCACCGTAACTTTTCGATTACCGACTACTAACTGGTCGAACCGAACACACGCAAAAAGTATTGCCAAAAGTTCTTTTTCAATTTGGGCATAATTTTTTTCGGTTGTCGTGAGTGTTCTAGAAGCGTATCCTACCACACCATTGCGCTGAAAAACCGCTACGCCCAAACCAAAACAACTAGCATCGCATTCTATCACTAGAGGTTGAGACTGATCATAGTAGCACAACGTCTTTACATCAGACACCATAAACTTTAATCGATTGAATTCTTCTTCGTGTGCTGAGGACCAATTCCACTCTTCTTTTTCCGAGATCAATCTTCTTAACATCGTAATGTTGGCACTTAGATTCGGCAAAAATCTTCCCAGGTAGGTCACCAATCCAACGAATCGGTGTAATTCTTTTTTATTTGTAGGCACTGGATAGTTTTTTATAGTAGACACTTTTTAATTATCCGGTCTGAGACCGCTATCACTCAATATATGACCGTAAAACTTCACAGATCGTTCACACACTTTTAATTTTTCACGATTCAATTTAACATCACTTTTCTCGAGGCGCTCCAACAGGTTCCGCAGATTCCGATTGTGATCGACAAGTGCTTGCTCCATAGATTCTCCACACCCATATACCAAAATGTCGTCAGCTAGGCAATCCACTCCCTTCAGGCCTTGAAGAACCTCGTGTAGCTTATTTTGGAAGATCTCCGGAGCTGGGGATATTCCAAATGGGAGCCGCTTCCATCGGTACCTGCCAAAGGGTGTCCAAAAGGTAGTGAGGCGACTGCTCTTTTCATCCAAGACGACGTGCCAAAACCCTTTTCGAGCATCTACCATTGTGAATATTTTGGCTCTACCAAGTTCTGGGAGGATTTCATCTATGGTCGGGAATTGCAAGTTTGGTCTTTTCAGAGCTTGATTGAGATGAACTGGATCGAGACATATGCGAATCGAGCTGGTTTTATCTTTTTCACGTTTCACGAGAACCACATTGCTCACCCATTCCGTGTGCGCAAACTCTTTAATCACAATGCCATCTCTTTCGAGTTTGTCCAATTCTTCTTTCAGAGGGCCACGAAACGCTAAAGGGATTCTTCTTGGAGGTTGGATACATGGTTGTACAGACTGATCAACCTCCAACGACACTTCACCGGCAAAACGACCATATCCTTCAAAAACGCTTTTGTACTGATCGACTATCTTCATTGCTTCCAAACGATGGATATTCAGCAAACTCGTGGAATCTGTGGCTGTCGCAAAAGACACTGAGTTACAAAACTTCACATAACCCAAAGTCTTGCTGGCGTTCGCTGACAACAGTGGAATATGGTCTACCTCAACCACTTGGAAAACTAATTTATATCTTTTTCCATTTCGTCTGCAGCTAATTTTCGTTTCGCCCAATACTGGAATCGGATTTCCACCGAAACTAAATAGACGAAGATTTGACGGGGTGATTTTGGTTTCTGGTGATCCAACAATTTTGTTCAGCCAATTCTTCCCAATGATACTTGTATTTGCTCCGGTGTCCAATTCACATTTGATAGTTTTCCAATAACTTCTAAATCTGCCAAAACTTGCCCTCCGGAAGCGGAGTTGTCGTAAATTTTCCGAATTTCTGCTTCATCTTCACTATTTTCTGTTTCTTTTTCACTTTCCGTGGATGACTCAGCATAATAATCACTATTCGGTTCTTCTTTAAGCACTTTAACTCGACGCTTCTTCTTATGGATCTTTCCTTCCGATTTACAAACACGCTCGTAGTGGTTTTTTCCACCACAAGCAGTGCACTTCTTGCCGATCGCTGGACAAGCTCCTTTTTTAAATTCGTGGCGGTCGCCACAAAATTTGCACTTCATTAACTTGGCAGACGTTTTAAGTTTGTTGACCTCAGCTTGTTGTGAGCGCGCTTCTTCGAGTTCCTGGTTGCGGCACATAGCTACTGCGTCCGCTTCAGTGATGTCTGGTTTTGTCAGCATTTTTTGTCGGAGGTGGGGCCACTTGTTCGATGTAGCTAGTTTGAACACGACTAACTCATCACGGAGATCTCCGAGTTTGGCCAGCCGGCTCAGATGTTTTAAACGAAGTAGGAAGTCCTCGGTACATTCTAATGGGTGTTGTTGGGCTTCGAAAAAATCCAACCTTTCGATGTTTTTGTTGCGTTCAACCACTACCTTCGCTTTGATTGCTGCCACCGCGAGTTCGAGGTTATGTCTCTCCTCTTGAGTAAGCTCAAAGTTGCTGTACTTTTTAAGAGCAGCTTCTCCAATGACAGACATTAACAAACTAACTTACTACTACAATAATACTACAACAGGACTAAACTAGAAGAAGTCAAATTTCGCTATCTGACGCCATCATCAATCCAAGATGATGGCTTTCGCTATTCTTTTTATAGCTCTAAATAACTGAAAATCTTATGATACAACCACAATACGAGGTATTGGGTGAAAGGCTAAACGATTTTAACACGTTCATCGCCACGCTCATTCTGGTATTTTTACTTGCCGGGCCCAAAGAAATTTTCGGAGAGAGAAAGCAAAGAGGGAGAACTCCCATATTTGAAACGTGTGGCGAAGCTGAGCGGTAAACTGAAGTAAGAGAGCGTCACACGCTTTTTGATGTGACGGGGCCCCCCAGGAAATACACCCGTCATCCGAATATGGGTGCCGTGGCGACGAACGTGTTAAGTCGAATTTCGTTGTCCGACACCATCTTGAAAGCCATCGCACGTTGAGCTACCGCTCAACTTGAAAATATATATCTGACGCCATCTTGAATTTGAAAATTGCGACTTCCACTGATTTTTAAAATGCTGATGATTTGTAGATGACTTGAAATTTCCGTAATAGGGTATTGGGTAAAGGGTTAAACCAAGAGAAACTGAATTCTGCTATCAGATTTCATCTCGAAATACAATATGGCCGCTTCCGCTTAGATGTAAAACATTGTTTATCGCTAAAAATCCCATGAAACGCGAACAATATTTTTAATCGGTTCAAGGGCTAAACCATTAGAAGTTAAAATCCTCTTTCTTACTTGATCTTGAAATTCAAGATGGCTGCTTCCACTGAATTGTAAATGTCTTAAAATCGCTTGAAAGCTTTACAATAACGGTATTGGGAAAAAGGGCTAGACTAGAAGAACCAGCCCCTGTTTGTTTTTGGCAACACGCCCGAACTTTTTGTGTTGCCAAAATAGAATGTTGCCTAAATCGAACGATTTTTTTTCTCAACTTTGTTTTCACTTAATACTACATTAAAAGTAATATTTTTGATTTTTAGACAATTTTCGATAATTTAAATCACAATTATTATTTTTAATTATGTTTCTGATGCATTTAGCACTTGTCTTGTTTTGTTTATAATTTTTGTTTTTTTTTATGCTATTTTTGCTATTTATGTCATTCTATTATGCCTATCATGCTATTATGTTTAAATTGTATTTAAATCGAATGATGTCAAAAACGAACGGGGTCTGTATTGTGGTGGTTTTATGATATTTTCAGTCACTTACAGCATTTCAGAGAATCGCGAAAAAAGATATTCGACTTCTATCATTAAGCCTTTTCACCCAATATTTTGGGGGTTTCATGTTATTTTCATTCATTTACAGCATTTCTAAGTTCAGCTGAAGCCACCATCTTGGATTTCAAGATAGCGTCAGAATGCGAAAATCAACTTCTTATAGCTTATCCCAATTAAAATACCCATATTTTGGAGGTTTCATGTGATATTCAATGATTAATAGCTTTTTTAAAGTTTATCGAAAGCAGCTCTCTTGGATTTCAAAATGGCGTCAGATAGCGAAATTCGACTTGTACTCGTTTAGCTCTTTTACCCAATACCAATTTTGTTGGGGTTTTATACAATTTTAAGCCATTTACTACATTTTAAAGATCAGCCGCCATCTTGGAATTTATGATGGCGACGGACAACGAAATTCGACTTCGACTCTTTATCACTTTCACCTAATAACCATATTGTAAAAGTTTCATAATATTTTCAGTAATTTATAGCTTTGAAAATAAAAGCGGAAGCCGCCATCATGGATTAATGATGGCGTTAAGTAATAAATTTTTCCCTACCATTTGGGCCCTTTCACTCAATACTCATATTGTATAGATATTCTTTCCACTTCCGGTGATTTAAAGTTTTCAAAGATTTTAATATTTATTTTTTATTTTAACCTAAAACCAACATACATATCTTATCAAAAATGTGTAAAAATGGGAGTTCCAACTCAAATATGTTCTATCAAACCTGAGCGTGTCCTGTTTTGACATCTTGAGCTAGAACTGTCACTAAGTTTTATGGCGGTTTGATAATCATGCACTGAGTATAATAGCACATGTAAAAGAAAGCTTGGAGCAAACTTCTAAGTTTGTGTTTTATTATATTTTTGACCTCATTATAATCAATTAATTTTTTTTTCAGTACCAAAATCTTTTACTAACTTCCATTTTTCATTAGAAAACACTGTTTCGTAATGTTTTTGAAAAATGTCTTACTTAAATTGTTCATTAATTGTATTATTTGTTTGGTTTTGATCACCGCACTTTCTTGTGGTTTTCTTTGATTGATATATTTCGGTGATTTACGACGATAAATATAACTGCTGTTTTTACGTTTCGGCTTACTGAATTTCAGCCATCCTCAGAAAACTATATTTAAATTGAAAAGAAATAGAATATAAATTTTACAAATTTTTTCACAAATAATTAATTTTCTAATAACATAATTCAAAATTTCAAAAAACTATTCTAGTGCACACTGTCGCGAAACTTACAACTTGTTTTGCCGCGTGTTTCTTTTACGGCCGTCGTACGATATTTGAAATCGACGACAGATAGATGCTCCTAGTCAGCCGTCGTCTTGGTGTGCATCCGATTGGTTCGTCGTCGGCTTGGTTTTCGGTTGGACCGTTCTCTGGAATTGAGGCGTCCCTCTCAGCTTTTTTATAAGAGCGTCGTAAATATTCGAAATTTCTATGGCGTCCCTTTGAATGTTTACTGCTCTCTCTCCTTAATTGTATTATGTCACTGAGTCTAAACTCAAAGTTCTTCCTCAATTATGTAAAATTTAGCGTTTTCGGCGACTTTAGCCAGGTCAAAAAAACGGGATCTCATAATCATTCACAGTTGTGAATGTCTCGAGGAGACCTGCTGCGCTACCGACTTTAAACATTTTATGTCACTATTACTATCTGTTACTGCAATTCTTAGATACGTTTTCTTGAATCTGATATTTTCGAAGAAATTTAAGATTTACCGGGTGCATCGGGCTTAAGAATAACAAAAAACCGAAGTTCTGGATATCTTAAAACCGGTTGAACCGATCTACTTAATTGAAACCCATCGAAAAAGCTTAAATATACATAGCCGCTAAATACTTACGGAAATCCTTGTCAACTATGAAGACATACCTGAAAAAATAAAAACAAAATAAAAAATTAATAAAGATACATTTTCCGACTTTTTTATTTTAAATATCAACGAAAAATGTATTAAGATTTTTCAAATTAAAAGAAGCAATGTATTGTTTATTTATTTTTTAGTTCTACAAGCCAATTGTATTTGCTTGCAATTTGAATATGGTGTAGAAGTTATTTTTCGAAAAAAAAAACGTTTCGAACGACACTGCAAAGTTGAACAAAGCTAAATTCATGTTATGAGCAAAATAGCCTATTTTTCTCGAGAAAAATAAAGTGAAAAGCAACATGTTTTTTTTAAGTTACTAAATAAGAAAGAAGTCGTTATTAAATAAAATGTTTCGATAAACAAGACAAGATCAGTTAATGTGAATTTGTTTTGTGATTTTTTTTTTGGAATTAATAGATTTATGGATCTCATTTAGTGGATGGGTTTAATAATCCAATCAAGTGAACGTGCCACATATATCGATGGAATGCATCCAAATCAACTTAATATGTGTTGAAGAAGATAATCTGTTTTTTTTAAATAGTATTGAATTTTACAAATCAACATATGTAGATTTAAGAGAGGGGGGGGGGGGGGGTGTTTGTGTGTTTCGAATCTCCGAAGTTGTCGACATGTGAGGTGTGTTTCCTTAAAAAAACTCAATAAAAATATATATATCTTTTTAGAGGGAATGTCTCTGGGGTTAATCTTCAAAGACTATTGCAAGCGAAGTAGGTTGCCAGCAATAGTAGGTCTCTGGAGGTTGGATGCCTTTCCTTGACGAATCATTCCTTTAAGGGCTTCCATGGCCAATCAACACAGACATAGGCAGGACCATGTCACTGATAGAGGAATCAATACAAACATTATGAAAAATTAGTTTTTTTATAAATATATAACCCTAGCATAAAACATAACTTTTTCACAATTATATATGTTATCTAAAGCAGAACTTCTATTTTGATGAATTGTATCAAAATATGAAACTACTACAGGAAGGAAATGATTGAAGTTCGAGTTTTCACTGACTCAACCAACTACCCCGTCAATTTTCCCACCACCTTTTGGATTGTCATTAGCGTCGATTTTGATTTCGCATGACAGCCATTGTCACATTAGGTTGAAGCCTAACAATTACCTGGGCAATTACCGTGATTATGCTAATAGTTCAATGCATTGGGCACGCTGCATAAAATGTGGCTGAAACAAAGTCAGGTTTGTTTTCGCACTCATTGAGTCTCTTAGGCTCATCAATGATGGCTCGATTAGATGTTGTGCGAATTCGTTTGCCGTGAAAACTGGTTGCTTATGATTAAATCATTGTTATTGTTATTTTCATTATTATTTTTAGAGCCATCGTTTCCCTTGAGCTTTTTTGTTGCCCCCTTTTGGCTGCCTAGTCATTTGCCAGTCCATTCGCTCCAATTTTATTTCCATCACGCACCACATTCAGTTTGCGTACTTTAATCGGGGCCCATGCAAATGGTAGCAAATATCTAGTACCGTATCAGGTATAGTTAAAAGTCACTTTATCGTGCTTGGATGCGTAAATAGCCTTTCATGATGGGCACTTATTTGAAAACATGGCCGTCGTCGTCGTCGTAGGTGGGTGATAACGTTATCTCTGATACTGAAGCGTAACATTTTTACGCGTTGGACGGATTTGAAGAGTTTTTTTTTTATTGAAATGTCAACAGGCTACTTTCGTAACCTCTATGAGCGGAACATCTGATTAGAAATTCTAAAGCAAAGTCATACAATCATGAGTACAAATTAAGGGTAGGAAATCGAATCTTAAAATAAAACATAATCCTGCTATTATTTTTTTTTTTTTCAAAAATATCCGATTTTATGAATGGAGTACGGAATAGGCATTTCAAATATATAGCTATATATTAAGCTATTTTCTCTCTTATAATAAGAGGAAAAAGAGAAGACTTGATCCCTGGGGTACTTGATTACTCAGTCGTATCTCGTAACTGAATTATCTTACAAAAATCTAATATACCAGGAAAATGTGTCAGATTGAGCAAAAACAACTTTTTGGTTAACTTGGAAAAAAATTTTGAATTTCAGTTTTGAGTGTTTTATTTAACCTGAATGAAAAACTATACGAACTCTGACAAAAGGATCTTTATTTAATTTGAAAAAAGTTACCAAGGTGAAGAATTTAATTACAAAAACATTAAATCCGAAAAATTTCTAATTCTTAATAGAATTTTGATAAACGATGAACTCCATCAAACTACGATAAAAATTCCTGAGGCGGATATTTTACGAACAACTTTCTAGGGTTTACAAAGTTTATTCAAATGTAAACTTCTTTTAATTTTTTTTCCTTTTGATTTTAATTTAAAAATTTCTTAATCTGCCTGTGCATTGCCCAAATTTTGGGATGTCAAATGCCCAGATTTTGCAAGATTTAAATAGCCCGGATTTACCCTGCACGGATAAGTGTGAAAAAATATCACATCACCAGGTATAGATTTGAAAATATTAAAATTAAAAATTTTTTTTAAAGATTTGGATCTGAAATTTTTAGCTTCTAGTTCTTATCCAGAATTGAAACTATTAAAAATTCCATGAAGGTGTTGCAGAAATAAAATATAAGAAATTTATTTTTTGGAATTTTCACTCATATTGATGAGTTAAATTACGAATATATTATTGAAAAAAAAATCATGTAGAATATTGAAGATCCAAAATTCAAATAAGAGATTTCTGGTAAAGGAATCTGTTATAAAATACCTTTTACACTTATTAATAATTGAGAAGTTTTGTTAGGAATTAAGATTCAGAAATCATTTTAAAATTAGGAATTCAAAATTTTAAACAGGTTCAAAATGCAGAATTCAAATTCGAAGTTAAAATACAACTTTTCCCAAAACAAAACACAATACAGGTGAAAGCCACTGTTATTAAATATGATCTAAACTCATTTTCAAAGTTACGTTCCTTGAAAATTTTAATTTTTATTCACAGGATTTTAACAATGAAATAAATTACTATCGATAATTAATTTTTTTTTGTAAATTCTTTATTTGAAACGGCTAATACCTTTAGGCTTTAAGGAGCCGAACTCATTTTGTTTGATTACAATTGTGTGCTTATATCTAGTTCACTTTTTGAAGAAAAGATTGAAGATAGATAGGGAAATGTGAAAATAAAAAGAATTATAGACGAAGATCAATAGCTTTAAGGAAAAGATATATCTCGAACATGTAGTCCAAGTCTATCACAGCCAGCACATCTCTCACTGGAACACAGGGTGGTTTTCCTCGAACAACGATAATTTATTGTTGATAAAATATCTTTCTGACAACCAAAAGTCCCATTAAACAGGTACAAAAAAGCTTACTCAGCCCATTCTTGATATGAATGACGTTCTATGCAACTCAAAATTAAAGTTCTTATTGATACTTTCAAGTTCCAAAACAAGTCTTGATGACCTTCTATTCAGCTTCCAGCGAATTCAGCTTCCGCCATGTTTAAAGGAAATTTCAATTGAATACTGCTACACTATGAAATCCTCCTATAATTGTAAGTTTTTGATTCATGGCTTAGTTAAAACGCTTAAAACACATTTCCAACGTGCTTATTTAGCAAAAAATTAAGACAGAAATCAGAAAACTGAAGTTTTAGTACCGATACAGAAAAATACAGATTTTTAATGAAGCCAGTACAGACTTTTTTTTTAAAAACCATATGGCAATCCTGGTCACAGTAGAAAAATGTTAAAACATGGATTAAAAAATAAAAAAAAAAACATTCTTTGAGATTTTAATCATGAGATAACTCAAATACGAAACACAGAAGTTTTGACGAAATTGCTAAGGAACTGATTTGATCTTTTTGTTTATCTACATTATTTTAAACTATTCTAACATCTTAACACATTAAGGACAAAGACGAAATCTTGGCCAGGAAACACCGAAATTTGTCATTCATATCTCAAAAACCACTGAACCAAATTTTGATAATCAAGTACACTTGACTTACCAATAATTCTGTATTTAATTTTTCTATAGGGTGTTATTATTACAATTATACCATTTAAGTTATAGCACGTTTGCGGTGAGGGAAAAATGAGTGAACTTTTTTGAGCATTTGGCTGCTGATCTTCAGCTTTTATTCCAAACTATGGTTTTTCAATGTTTTTTTTTTAGACTATAAATAACAGAAAATTGCCATTTATGCAACAAGTCGCAGTGGATTTTTTCAGCTTGAGTTGTAAATTTATAAAACGAAGCTTGCCAAGTTGGATACAAAAAAATCGAATTTTGCAACGAGTTGTATATGAACACAGTTTTTCGCGATGCCGTAAAGTACTGTAGTGAAAATCAAGTTATGATACTTGCAAATAACGGTTGTAGTTTTTCTTGAAAAATCAAAACAGTGTCGAGAAGTATAAATTTTTGACTGTTTCGAAAACTATATCGAAAAGTACTACCGTAATGTTAAAACAATGTCAAAAAATTCTCAAAATTTTTTTTTTTATCGGCAAAAATTATATATGTACTTATTGTGGTTAAATATGTTGTATATATATATATATATATATATATATATATATATATATATATATATATATATATATATATATATATATATATATATATATATATATATATATATATATATATATATATATATATATATATATATATATATATATATATATATATATATATATATATATATATATATATATATATATATATATATATATATATATATATATATATATATATATATATATATATATATATATATATATATATATATATATATATATATATATATATATATATATATATATATATATATATATATATATATATATATATATATATATATATATATATATATATATATATATATATTAAAAACAACATATTTAACCACAATAA